>NW_027273021.1:0-170473 GCF_040938485.1 Diadema antillarum
GGCCATACGGTTTATACGACGCTGCATGATTTTTTATACATGCTTGTCAGACCGAAAATTGCTCAAAAACGTGATGTTGTGTACAATGTCTATGCAAATGGAGTTTTCTCCCCTCATTCAAAAAGATATGATTATTTTCAATTTCATTGGCTGAAATCAATTAATTTCAGCATAATTATGCTTGAAATTGGTTCTGTCATAAATTTTGGAAAAAAAAATGATAAAAATGGTCAAAAAAAAAGAAATACATTAAAAAAATTATAGTACAATACAATACATAAGAAATTAATTTTGATATCAGGTTTTTTTCAAAGACATTGTTAGGAATGCTAAAAAGAATGTTATCACCAAAAATTAGGAATCTAGGAGCTATATTTTCTGATTTAGAGCAAAATGTATGATTATAAAGGGGATGGCTTGTAACTGATCAGTGGGAATCAGTGGGAATGCTGGGGGATGATTGTTCCAATTCATGTGGGATTCATTTAAGAGTACATTATATATCTACATGTATTGTTGTGTGAAAATTATTTGCTTCAGAATGGTCTCATATTCAAGTAATGCGCAGTTTAATACCCCGTCACTGTACAGGCATGCTAGCCTGGAAACATTAAACTGCATATTACTTGAATATGAGACCATTCTGAAGCAAATGATTTTCACACAACAATAGATATATAATGTACTCATAAATGAATCCCACAAGAATTGGAAAAATCATCCCCCAGCATTCCCACTGATTCTCACAGATCAGTTACTAGCCATCCCCTTTAAGCATATATTACATCACAGAACAACCCAAAAAGCCCGGCCTGGTTAGGGTTAAAGGGTACCACCGCTTACCTGTCCTCCGTTGTCTCCTCTGTTATCGCCACCTTTTCCTGTGGGTGGCTTGCGGCCGCGGTAACGGCGCCGGTATGGGCGGCGCTGCTTCTTGCTATCGCCGTCCTTCTCTCCTCCCGCGTCGCCGTTCTGCCTGTCCTCGTCGCGATCCTCGTCTCCGCGGGACTGGGGACGCCGATAACCCTGGTTGTAGCGGTATCGGTTCTTGTACGGGCGGCGCCTGCGGTTCTCCTGCCTGTCACCATCCCTCTCTTCTGTATCACCGCCATCACCGTTCTGGAGGCACCATCAAAGAATTACGTATTATGATCTGTTTCACACGATTGCTATTAAAGCAAGCAATGGAGCAACCACAGGACCAACACTTTAACCCTTACTGTACTGGGCTATTTGGCTCCATGAAAATACTGGGGGGGGGGGGGGGGGGGGGGGGGGGGTGGGGGGCTGGGAGGCCCCCCCCCCATTGATCTCGGAAACGCAATGTCCGATCAACTTGAAAATTTGCATGCTGATAGATATTCGCGTGCTGAATCTGATGGTGTAATTTATTTTAATCAATTATGCAATTTTTTTTGCATAATTAGCTAATTAATTATTCATAATGCATATTTTATGTATTTGGGGGATATTTTCATAATTTCAGCCGAAACAAGTACAAAATTACATGAAAACTGTGTAATAATGAAGAATAATGTTTCCCAAATGTGAAATAAATCAGAGAGAAAAAAAAACGAGAAAAAAAACAACTTTTTTGTTATGTTTTGTATTGTTTTTATTTCTTATGTTTTCTATTGTTTTCTATTCCTTATGTGTATCATTGTTTCTAAACTTTGCCCAATTTATTTCAGAACAATATAGAAGCATGAACCAAGTGGAAAACCAATTCCTGAGCAAAATTTATAAAGTAAGACAAGCCATGGTCTATTGACAGTATGTAACTGTACACAAAATATACGCAGCTATTAGCCGTTTTAATGACATGCGCATACTAATTGGCCCAAAACACCCCCTAGGTAGGTCCGATATGGACAAATGTGGTATCAAAATGTGCGCAAGACTTCAGGGGAAAAAGTCTTGAAGCGAGAATCCGAAATTCCCAGCGGGTCGCGATGCAATCGCCAAAAGTATGGAGGGGGGGGGGGGGCCTCCCAGCCCCCCCCCCCCCCCCCCCCCCCCCCCAGTGCAGTTAGGGTTAAAGTCCCCACCTCCCCCCCCCCCCCCCTTGCACAGTTTATTGCCACTTGGTCTAATATCAGATGGTCTACTTCCCAGTTCGTCTAACACCACTACGGCTAAACCCATTTGGTCTACTATCAATTTCAACTAATGCCCGTTTGGTCTAATCCTTACTTGGTCTAATGTCTGGTTTGGCTAATTATCATTTTGTCTAATGACCAGATGGTCTAATTGCAATTTTGACCCCTTGGATTTTTTTTTTCCATTTTGTCTAATGAACTGCTATGGGTATTAGACGGATTGGGCATAGCCCATCTGCAAGTATATCAACCGGTAATGAGGCTAAGTGACAATCAGACTAAATGGTCATTAGACGAACTGGTTGTAGACAAAATGGGATTAGACCATGTGGGTTGAGACTAAATGGCTATTAGATGAAGTGGGAGTAGAACAAGTGACAGATCACCCCTTTTAAACTAGAGAATGAGGATAAAGGGCATTTTCAAAGGGCACAACTATTGCTGCCAGGGGATTTGAACCAGGAACTTTGTGATTGATGGCCCATGGCCCAATCCACATAGCTACAACAGATGATATTAGGATAGAAGCAATTACATGGTACTCTTTCTTGTGTAAGTAATATGCAAGTATAAAACCCCTTCATTTTTTTCCTCCTTCATTTCACGATCATTATCTTATAATAGTTGGTACCGTATTCAGACCAATGTTACAAAAGGTTGTGACCACAGCACATAGACGGTTTTCACACAGTGTGGAATTTTGATGTAAACATCTTTGTCGGTGGAATTTCACAATAGATATTCTCATATCACTATCATGTTCAATAGTACTGATAAACTCAGGTCTGATAGAAAGGCAGATGATATATCACTCTTTATGAAGAATGATTCAAAGAAAAAATATTCGAAAGTGATGTTTGTAAAAAAAAAAAAAAAAAGTAATTTGAATAGGGGATTAAGTTATACAGAAATTCCATAGCAGCACACTCCTTATCAGACTTCTTGCTCTGTAGTTCATCAGTTTAATTCAGTTACAAGTTTTTCATTATATATATTACCACCACATAAAAAAAAGCAAAACTGGATGTTCTAGTATTTCACAGCATAAATATTGGAAGTATCACCTTCGTAATGCTGTGTAAGAATTTTGTTTTGGATGAGATACTGTAAAATCTGAAATTTTACATGTGCATGAAATTTTTACAAATTTTCCAAGGAGATACCAGTCACAATAAGTTTTGTCTACACAGTGAACTGCATCTCAGTGGTACTTCATAAAAGTTTCATGCTGCGAAAAAGGCTGTTGGCTCCAATTCAATAAAAAAATCATGCCATGAATGTTTCTAGTTTTACAGTAGAGATACGTCTGAGTCACATCAGACCAAACTAGCCCTGGGCGCTGCGAGTTTTTTCCTCGTATCGTCTCCTCACCTGGTCACCGTCCGGGCTTCCTTGGCCCTCTCCTCGCTGGGGTCTGCGCCCCCTGTACCGACCTCGCCCGCGGTAACCGCCCCTTCCTCCGCGGTATGACCTTCGAGGCGGTGGGGCGCTGTTCTCCTCCGCCTCCTTCTCGTCCGACGCGCCCTCCTCTCCCTCGTCTCCCTGGGAGCCGCGGGGTCTGCGTCGGCGGGTAGTAACGGGGTCTGGGTCCACGGTAGCGGCGCTTGTCTGCCGCATACCTGCTGCCCTGGACTGGGGCACCGTCGGGGCCAGTGACACGGGCTGCCTCATTGCCCTGCACAGACAAAACCAGGAATCAAATGGCATATATTGATTACTATCAAAATCAAGCATTAATCATTTTAAAGCAAGTCTGTCACATTCTTGCAATTACCCTTTTCAGGAGTACATCATGCCCTTGCCAAATTGTAATGGGAAAAAACACAGAATCAATTCTCAATTTCATCCAATGTACAGCAACACAGAGAAATCTTACCTGACACACTTTCAAATTTACTGTGCTTATCCACTTATGTATTAACTCT
The DNA here is from genome assembly GCF_040938485.1 of Diadema antillarum. Taxonomy (NCBI): domain Eukaryota; kingdom Metazoa; phylum Echinodermata; class Echinoidea; order Diadematoida; family Diadematidae; genus Diadema; species Diadema antillarum. Next base: position 4,025 of record NW_027273021.1, read on the forward strand.
AAATAGTTGGGTTAACTGGAGAATATTAGGGAAGAGGAAAAAAAGACACCAAGAATTTTATGTTCCATTGATTACAGTCATTTTTGAGAACGTATGTCCCTTTTGGAGCAAATTAGCTTTGCCAATTATTCATTCATTTCACTGCAATGGCTGAAAAATAGCAAATAGGAATTGAATGATTTTAAATTCTCATTATTATTATTCTCATATTATTGGTAATTTTAGAGTAATACATTATTGTAATACATCAAGTGAGTAAGATTTACCTTCACGCCCTCTACAACGTCAAACTCCACGACTTCGCCATCGCCAACACTTCGCTGGTACTTGCGTGGATTGTTTCGTACAATGGCCGACTGTGGAAACGACCAACATGAAAACAGAAATGAATGATGATACAACCCCGTACACGAGTGCACACTACCTAGCACTGAAACAATGCAGAAAACTGAATGCAATTCAATCAAAGCATGACATTCTAGTACTTCTCAAGTTGAAAAGACACATTTCTTTAATAAACAGTTTAGACACTTGTTCATTTCGGGGGGGGGGGGGGGGGGGGGGGGGGGTTACTTTTCAAAGCAATCCTGCATTTCAAAGAGCCAATATTGTGATACACTTTATGACTGAAAAAAAAATAGTGTGTGCTGTAAAACAGGTAACCTTTGCGTAATTTACCTTTCTCTCGGCCAATTTTCCTGCACTTCACTTTAAAATTCATAAATTCATGGCAAAGAAAATTTTTTGTAAAGTTATGCGCTCAAAAATATAAATTTGTATTCTATTTCTGTTCAGTAGTGCACAAAGCTCACGAACATCTCCATGTATCATTTATGGTACTCTGAAGAAACGTATGTGACAGTACATCACAAAACAAAAACAACAAGTCACACACACTGATTTTGTGTGACTGAAAATAGCTGAAATGGGCCAACCTAGCCATTCTTGACTTTCTCAGATTTTCTGAAAGAGCAAGTCTTCTTCATCATTATGGTAAAATTTGTAATCATAAAACAGGCAGGAAAGTGTGTTTTGTGTGATGATACTACTGCTTTGAAAGTTGGCATTAATTATGGACAAAATGTGTTGATAAGGCATGCTCAATTTCAGTTTAATCTGATAATCCCTTCATAGTTGTTACTCCACTGGTTTACATCCTGTTTTTTTGTCCCATTTATCGCACAGCCAGCACGACTTGGTAAAGATTGAGCACTTGAATAGACACTGTACTTCAGAGTCTCTTTTCTCAGTTCACACTTTTCCCCCGAGTGTGTGCTTTTTGCCAGTAGAAAGATAGGTCATGAGAGTCCATTTGATTTGAGTTATACATCATTTTCAAGCTTAAAGTCTGCTCTTTCTGAATATGCTTTAAACTAAAATTCCATGTCTGGCGACTTTTTGTTGTTGTTTTTTTATGCAGGGTCACATATGTTTGTCCTATTGCCTAATAGACATCACATACCCCATTCACACGGGACATCTAGAGCACTCCAGGAGCACTCCCGTAGCCCTCTAATTCTCTGTATGAACAGACAAGCAGGCCTTAAAGGTACATAGTCCCGGTAGTGTAGAGGGCGCTGTTGATGATACTGCCGATCACCGTTAGCATTGATACAAAGATTACCGAAATTGAGCTGTCATCAAGAGTAAAGTGCGTAGGTATTGCTAAGTAATGTTGCCTTTGTTGTCTTCTTTGCGCATAGCGCAGTCTGTAGTAATGCCAGGGAGTGTGCATATGCGCTTGTTATTATGACATCACAAGAGAAGTTTGCTAAAGCTGTCATCTCCCTCAGCCGAATCATGAGCCGAACTGTGATCGGACCACTGACTACAGTGAATCGGACTTCTTCGGACTCGGGGAAGCGGGCCAAAGCGTAAACGCTAAAGAGGAGTTGATAGCGTAGGTCTCTATAGGAAACTTGCGCAGTGCGCCCGCGTACACATTTGACTAAAATACCGGGACCATGCACCTCCTTAAAGTGCTGCAAATCTCTGCCCCTCTTGAGGCCTGGTTCAGGAGTGTCCCTGAAGCACTTTAAACCCTGCATCAATGTCTATGTCCCCTTCAGGCACTGTGCATGTGGTTTTGGCAAGCACTCCTGTGTCTTAAAGGGATCATATAGTTTTGGTTGAGACCTAATTTCAGGTTTCTAACATTTTTTTTTTGGTGAGATAATGAGAAACCTCTTATGAAATATGAAAGAGCATGTAATTATACGAGTAATTCAATGTTTATTTGATAAAAATTGGTTTTGAAATGGCCGAGATATCCAAAAAGGGTGATTCTCATGAAGTGTGGGACCCACTTTATTACGATCGCTTTGTTATTCTTTGTTTTTGGATGTTTCAGTCATTCTAAACCCGATTTTCATCAAATAAACTTTGAATTCCTCTTAAAATGGTGTGCTCTGTACTCCATCACAAGTGTTTTCTTTGTATCTCGCAAAAAGCTAAAAGCCCCATTCTTATCTCCACAAATTTATACCGTACCATCCCTTTAACTTTGTGTATACACTTTCTAAATGGGGTGTCGATCTCACATTTCAACCTACTGTACTTCAAAGATATCATATTCCCTGTGCCTAGCTCTTCATTGCCAGTTCACTGACTTACCTGATGGACAAACACATCCTCCTTCGTGTCGTCCCTGAAAATAGAGAGAGGAGACAAAAGATAAAGTATTGAGGTTACCTTTTCTCTTTCATATCTTTCAGTCATATCAGGGGGGTGTTTCATCAATATAGTCAGCCCTGACAAGTTGTCACCGCTGACTATATCAGTAAATCCTTGGTTTTGATTGGTTGAGACGCTCTTGTCACTGACTGTGAATACTATGGTAATTGTCAGTGACTGACAACTTGTCAACGCTGACAACTTTCGCGAAACGGTGCCCAGAAACATGTTTACATAAAATGTGTACTAGTGGTCCTGAGGGGTTTAATAAATGACTCATTCATATTCTTCAAATTTGTGTTCTGTTTCTGTACTGTGTTACAGTGAGTAACCTGATATAGAAAAGGTAATTATCATGGTTTCTAGGTCCTCATTATAACATGGTTCCTATATATTACGCACTCTATCACAAACCTTGCTTTTGACAGATGAAAAGCTATTTAACCTGGTAGATCGTTCTCATGACAACCAATACTAAACAAACAGTTGAAAAGTATAATATATAATAATCAGCTGACTTGCAGAATGCCTCATCACTAGTACACCTCCCTCAAGAAGGATACACTGTATTAAAGTTTAACTATACATGTATACAGCAGCACACCCACCCTAGTGGAAGACTAAGAATAAGCACTTGCCTGTTAATGAAGCCGTAGCCATTCTTGACGTTGAACCACTTGACGGTGCCCGATACCTTAGTGGCTAAAGGTGTACGGAAATTGAGACAAAAATCACAACCTTAAAAAAACAATTAGGACAAATTACTCATAGAAAGCCATGGGGCAAATATGTCTTTAAAACAAGCAACAAGGAAGAATAGGTTATATTTACGGCACTACATTTGCCTGCCCTATTAAGCATCAAACTAGAGTCAGTTAGACATAAAATACAAAAAGGCAGGGGGTGTCTCTCAAAGAATATCTCAAAGAATATCTCAGTTGTAAAGTTTATATCAACTCAAAATTATGGTATGCTGAGTGTGTCTTCAGCAACATTTTAATGTTCTAATGAAAATTAGAATTTTGGAGATGTATGGTACATGTACATGTATGTGCAGCAACTAAGGCCAAGTAAAAAAAGAAACCAGTTTCTCGTCCTCGCGCGCATCGATTTTGGCCGCCGCATCGATTTTTTTACTATTTACTATTTTCAAAATGGCGCTGAAAATACCAAGAAATTCATAATTCTCGTCCCAGCCCGCTCCCCGCCCGCATCGATTTTCAGTTGCCGCATCAACTTTTTTGATATTTACTATTTTTTCGGCCGCCGAAAAAAAAAAATCATGATTCACCTACCAATCGTGATTTCTAATTACGCCTTGCGTCCTCTACTTAGCTGTAGTACAGCTGTAGCTTCTGTAGTGCGTATGTAATAACGCATGCATTTCACACTGCGAGCTCGGCAAGAAGGAATGACCCACAAAGCAGTAGTTGGAGGGGCGGGCCTGGGCTGTGATGTACAGCGCACTCGGTACGTCGTGATGTAGACAGGACCTTCTGTACATTTCTCTCGTGCTGTCGTTGCCCGCTTCATGTGCTGCTAGATTGATTGCGCAATGTAACCACAAACCCCGTTATTACGAGATCCGTGGGACCGGCGATATTACCTCGTTATAACCGGTACCTCGTTATAACCATACTCATTAAAAACAAAGAAAAACATAAGCATGACGTCATATACCCATCCATGAAACTTAAACATATCCTTTGCGTTGTTATTACACAATTATTGAGCGTTATTATTGAGAGAATAAAGGGAGATTATTTGTGAATTAGACGAAGAAATAGAGGCTGAAATGATAAGTTAATTCTTTATTGTAATTCTTTTATGTTAAGCTTTTTCTAAACACCAGCGCAAATATGGGGGCAAATACTGTAGAGTAACATACAGGCCTTGTTTACCGTAACTTGCTAGGTATTTTTACGCTGTTGGTGCCCAGCGGGAATGCGATGATTTCATGAATCATTTCGGCTGTAATCTTGTACACATGTACAATGTATGATCGTTGCGCCCAAATGGATTAAAAATGCGTTCTTTATTTTCTTCCGAAAATCTCTTCGCGTTTTGTACGACCGTTCTTGAAAATATGTGACAGGATTGAATGTGGGAGGTTGTCATCCTGTTTACGCAAATCTGTACCAGATCTATTCAAACTAATAAATGCGTTTGTTTCTTTTTCTGATTTAGGTTAACATGCGTCATTCAACTTTTTTACGCTACTGTCACCTGGCGAGATTGCGATGATTTCAGAGTAACATACGTGCGTTGTTTACCGCTAACTTGCGAGGTGTTTTACGCTGTTGGTGCCCAGCGGGAATTCGATAATTTCATGAATCATTTGGCAGTAATTTTATACAATGTATGATCGTTGCGCTCGAAGGGATTAAAAATGCGTTCTTTATTTTCTTCCGAAAATCTCTTCGCGTTTAGTACATCCGTTCTTGAACTGTTGAATGCGTTTGTTTCTACAATGTATTTCCGAGCACCGATTAAGTAGGTTAACATGCATTATTTACGCTACTGTCCCCTGGCGAGATCGCGATGATTTCATTCATTATTTCGGCTTTAATCATACACACTCATATTTAAATTATCATTCGTTAAATGATGATGAACACATCCAGATCTATTCAAACTAATACATGCGTTTGTTTCTTTTTCTGAGCACCGATTAAGTAGGTTAACATGCGTTATTCAACTATTTTTACTCTCACCATCACCTGGCAGGATCGCGATGATTTCACTAATTATTTCTGCTTTGATCATACACACTCATATTGAAATCATCATTTGTTAAATGATAATGAACAAATCCAGATCTTTTCAAACTAATAAATGCGTTTGCTTCTTTTTCTGAACACCGATTAAAGTATAGGTTAACATGCGTTACTCGACTATTTTAACGCTACTGTCACCCGGCGGGATCGGGGCGATGATTTTATTATTTCGGCTTTAATCATCCAAACTCATATTTGCTCAAAACCAGCAAAAGAACTTGAAGTCGGAACTAAAATTGGAAAGGATATACTGATGAGTTGCACACGCATTCCAATTGTCCATTTTTGGTCAAATTTTATTGTCGCTACATGAAAAGTTTTTGAATGCGTTATCTATTTTTTTATCGTTGCGCTGTGGTCTGACCTCATATCACGCACGCGTTTCTCGCGAAAAAGAAAACCGAATGATTACATGTATGTTTTATAATTACTAGGAACATCGGAAGGTGTTCCTGTGTCTTATCGCGTGATTAAGAAGAAAACATGGAAGGAACGGTTCTCTGCAAAACGGGAAAAGACGTGGATAGCGAGATTTCGGTTTCCAATGTTTCATTTGTCGCGTGTTTGAAAGCGGCAATTTGGTCAAGAAATGGAACCTCGTTATATCCAATCAAATTGCTTATGTTTTTCTTTATCATGATTTACCAAAATTGTCCTTGTTATAACCGGAATCTCGTTATAACCGAACACGTTATAACCGATTCGTTCTGCCATTACATGCAAAGGAAAACGGGACCGACGCGATCACCTCGTTATTTACAGTTCCTCGTTTATATAACCGAACTCGTTATAACGGGGTTTCCCTGTAGTAGAGGAGACCAGCCAGCCAGCATAGCATGCGTTCTGGAGCTGAAAAAAAAAAATCGTGGAGTGATGGAGAGAACCGATCTCAAGCGCACATGTGCACAGCGAACGGCTTTAAATAGTGAATATAGTATTCAACTACTAGTATAGTTTATATTCTGTCTTTCAGTAAAAAGGAAATCAGGTGGTTGTTTCACAGGGTTGACAATTGGCAGTACTGTCTGCGGCATTTTAAATCCTTGAGCGAATAAGTTTTCATATGAGAAAAGATCTACCGGTAACTCAGTAAGTTTGTGTTGTGTTGAAAGGCAAAAATAATGCTATGCATTTCCAGAGATAATGGTTGGATTCATACATGTAGGTTCAACAAGTGATGCATAATGTGTATATTTTATGTTAAAAAACATGTTTTTTTTTCCATACCCTTGATATGACTGAATGTATACAGTCACAGTGTAGTTAAATTGGTATACTTGTCATGCATAAACAGCAATATACGCAGATTTGGTATTAAATTGTGCATCACTCAAATGATAAGTGGTTTATATCACACATATAAACACATATTACTTTCATTTTGACAATCCTCGAAAAAATAGTAAGATATCAAATAGTAAGGACCTCCCTCATCGCCTTGCTCAAAAAACCCGGACGAGAAACTACTTTCTTTTTACTTGGCCTAATGAAATAAGGGACAAACATTTTTTTTTTCTGTAAATTTTTATACAATTTGATTCTGACAACATTAAATAAAATTAAACACGTATCAAACCAAAGTCATACCTTAATTTCACATTAATCTTAAAGGGAACTCAAACCAAAAGAGGAATATGTGGATTGAGTGAAAACAGTAACATGTAAAAGACATCACTAGATCAGTGAAAGTTTGAGAAAAATCAAACAATCGATGCAAAGTTAGAATTTCAAAATTTTGGTGTTGGAACCGCTGGATGAGTAACATGAGGAGACTACTAACATTAGAGGTACAAATGTATGACGTACGAGTGGACAACAACATAAATCTAAAGAAAATCGCACAAACAGAAAATTCCACAAAAATTCACTTTTCTAGCATTATGGAAGAGCACTTGACTAACCGCTTTCAGAAAGCAGGGGGAATAATTGCTCCCTTTGTCAGTATCAAGTTGATGGAATGTGTAATTTTCATTTTTATTTTTACAGCCCCTACTTCACGCCAGCTCCATAAACAGAAGGGTATTTTGTGAAGCCAGATGTATAGTAAGTCTTCTACTCATCGACCACCTATTTAGACAGACCACCCTCGCGCAATGGCTTTCTCGCGTATAAAATAAAAAATATGCGTGGGACGGGGCACAATATGCTTGAACATTCAAACATGAATACAAATCAAGAAAAATTAGGGGGTACAGGTAAATAACCTGAGGAAAGAGGAAAAGGAATTGAAGAAAATCCTCATTAATTAGTAATATACGTACCGCTAATAATTGTTAAGACATATTTGCCCATTCACTGGATTTACATGCTTTTCAATGGGAAAACGGGCGGTCGATTAAAATGAGCTTACGCAAGTAGGTGTACAGTTAAAAATGTCACTCGTGTTTGTCACCGCGAACTACGCGCCGTACGGTACGAGTCAACAATCTGAGCCCGGGATAGGAATCTGCACTATAATGCAGTATTTTCTGCCTCGAGTGGGATGAGTATGAAATTAAGGTGAAAATGAGGGATATTTTCTAAGATACAGGGGATTCATTCAAAAAGTGGTTGATGCCTTACAGTTAGCCCTTGACAGGTGTTGTGTTCATCAACGTTTTATGTAAGATGAACAGTGTACACCCAACAATGTACAGTTAGGGTACCAGTTTTCCACATTTCCTTGTTTACCATCAATACTGCACCGTTTTACCTAGGAATTTCAATATGAAGTTGAGCTACAAAGGCCAAAAATAATACGCCTTGAGCGAATTCCCATTTGAATGCACTCGTGTTCAATTTTTAAGCGATTTCCGTCACGCCGTCGCTATCGTCAGATTTCGACACCCAGCATCATTTTTCGACACAATCACAGCGCGCATCACGCATAAATCACATGGCGCGTACAGTACGCGTGCACTTCATTATGGATGCAAACCAGCAATCATACCTGCGCAAGAACTTATTTCCTCTATAACGTGTCTTAATATGGGAATGTCGAAATCTGGTGCCACATTCTCAAACTCAAAGCCAACTCTTGAACTACAAGTTTGCTCATTTATCACGAATTCAGCCATGAAATTACTAAAGACGATTATGAAATCAAACATCAGGATTTGGCAAGCAAACTGATACTATAAGTAAGATAACCGGCATGGTTGAATTTCATTTTACGGCGATGTATACAAAATGCGTCATATTGTTTTGAACCCCTAAAAATGGCTGACATCTATTCAACATTTCTGCTGACACTGTGTTGCTTTTCTCCTAAATATTCTACCGTCGGATTATGATGACAAGTGACAAACGGTGTTTATACAAGACTAGAAATGTGATTGATAACTTGGTTGATTGTTGAAGTCAGACGTTTGTATTGAGTAGAGTGTCTAGATTTAATTCATAAGATTTAATGGTAATCATGTAGAAATGCACACCATGCACACCTACCATTTCCTTCCTTAATTTGTCGATAAAAACTTCTCGTGGCTATCAGAAATGTCAAGATGAACCATATCTGATGGTTTCATGAAATTTCATAGCCAATTACAGAAGAAAAGTAGCTAATTTTGACTCAAAAGTACGTTGATCGACGGCTGTATCAGCGTAGCATGATTGATGATCGATTATGGGGAAAAGCGATATAATGATGATGATCGATCGTTATAGTCTGTGATACAGCCGCTTGTTTGGTGTTTAACCACAATAATTACGTCGGCTTAACAGTAAAAAGTTTAAGAAAGAAAGTGATCTCGATGCGTCTGTTTTTTGTTGTTTTAGTTAATTTTCTCCTGCGTGCTGCGTTTGACTGTATACAAACATTGTATCTGTCAACTTATTTTGCTGACTGAATGATGGGAGGATAATGTGTGTACAAAACAATAAAAGATAATAAAATGGACCTTACTACGAAACAAAAGCAAATATTGGGGTTGCAGTTATTGTATACATAATTAATAAAATGAAATGGAATAATGAATAGCGTTACTATCATAAAAACAATAATTTATACTATAAATTGAACTTATCAATTAAAAACATAAATTTAATACCATTTACCATCACCAGAAACAAACAACAAATCCCCTTCGAATTCAACTTCCTCCTCATCTTCTTTTCTCTCTCTTTCTCTCTCTCCCTCCTTCTAATAGCCTTACTCTTTTCTTCCACTTTTCCTTCAACCTCATTCTTTTCCCTTCAACATTATTCAAATTAAATCATTAACTTTTGTCATGATAAAATTAATACTTGCCACAATTTCTAAAGGAAGGACGTCTAAATCCTGGTATGAATAATCTGTATCAATAATTTAAGTAGTGATAATCATGATAGTGGCAACGAAAAGAACGAGAAAAAATACGAAAATGAAAATAGATCTAGGGCCCACACGTATTGCACAAGTCGTGTTAATATTGTTAGTAAGCGGCTAATTAGAGACTACCAGAATCGATTATAATCGTTGACATCGTTCTCTGTGAAATCGATGCACTGCTTACTACGTCGGAACTATGCATTGATCGCGACCGACGTACTTTTCAACTCCGATTTCTCATTTTTCTTCCCTTTTCGGCTTTCTAATTCTATGAAAACTCTCTGATATGGTTGAATTTAGCATCTCCAAGAGCTGCACAAAATTTGATTGACAAACGGCGAAGCGAACGGTAGGTGTGCATTTCTACATGATTACCGATTTAATAAGATTAGATTCTATATCAAGTGATATGCTGGGTGTCGAAATCTGGGTCTTGTCGAAACTGGTGCACTAATGGTACATGTAAGTTTATTTGTAAATAACCTGTGGACTACAATGAAGGGCAATGCCAATGGGATCAGTCTGCCTTTCTTAAACCTTTGACTTTGTGGGGGCGACTGGTTTTTACCTTTTCTGCACTGACAATTGAGTGACACTAGCTGTCTACAAACAACACATCACAGACAAACATCACACACTGTCACAATGATGCAATTTTGGGTTATTAAGCAATTTCTTTGTTCTCATATTTCATACCTATTGGGGAGCATAATGGCATGTGCGTAATCGTGTAAAAACGTCACTGGCAAATATGTGACAGTGGCTGTTTAAAATTGAAGCATACTTCGAATTCCAACCGAGTGGAATCAGGCCTAGCTCTACTCGGTGGCCACGCTACGTGCAGAACATGTCCATTGGCAACAACGTGGCGGGGCGGCGTGAACTCCAGTACGAGTTCGCGAGAGTAAAGCTTTCCGCGTGTACCTTCGTGTGCCTCGAGTGTGGAACATGTACGCGCGTGCGTGTTTCGAACTCAAGATGGCTACACACAACCGCAGACTGGCAAGACGGATTGACAGCCAACATTAACATCACGATTACCACACTTTCCCGACTTCAAAACACCCTAAAAATCACACATCGTACCCAGAACTGTCTTCTCCGGGGCCTCGTTGGTCTGGGGCTGTTCTTCCTGGCCCTCGGACATCTTTCTGGATGGTGTTTTTCTCCCGGTGGAAAGGTTCCGTCTCGATCGCACAACGGTCTTCTTTGTGCTGATGAGATACCGGAAGAACATCTCAGACCATGACCAGGCCGCAGGCCAGCTACCGGATTGTGGGATTGCCCTGCGACACGCCCATGCCACATACCGCGCCTATTCGCGCCATGTACCCACCCTAGCAACCACGCATCTTCGCAATCCATTGTCAATGATTGATTGATTGCCCGTACCGTACATGGAAACAAGGCAAAAGAATATAAGGAAACAGAAAAGACAAAACTAAAGAAACTGAAAGACGAATACAGTGAATTTAAGGCTAAGTCTAGAAATACAAGGGGCGTTGTTGACATTCCGCCCTGAGAGATTTGGACCAAATCTGTGCATATTAAAGCCCAAACAAAGTTCTGGTACGCCTGCAAAAGTTGTCAAATTTCGCTCCCAAATGTGAACGTATGCTTAGGAAATGTGCAGGATAACGATGTTATGACAAGATATTCGATGGGTAACGACGAAAATGCGAAATATTAACCAAAAAGGTTCAGTCTCAGTACTTACCCGAACGGGGTCAGGCTAAACTCGGATTCGGGGATAACTCGGCTTCGCTTTGACGGCAGGATGAGTTGTAATGGTTGTCCCTCTGATTGTACAGTGTTGTCCTATGGGAGCGGCCTGTATAAACTAGCGCTTCGTGTTCTGGCTACTCGCAGTCATGGTCCGAGTTGTTACAACACGCGCATCAAAAACCCCTTTTGCGCGCATGCAAAATTAGTGTGCGCCGACATATCAATCAAAGGCGCTTGATAAACAACAACAAAAACTCTAAAGACCGCGCGTCTCAGCAACTGAGGACCGCGCGCTGTCATTTTTGTTTTGTTTGTACAGGATTACGTTAGCACGCACTTTCCTGTCCATTCAGTTATGCCTCATTGGTATTATGCAGTGGCCAGTGGAATGTGGCGATCACGAACTGCGTGTGAATTGTCTGAAGTAGGGTCGAATTTTTCCCGAGACCGAGTTAGTCTGGAGCCTTCTGGAATAAAAGTCGGTTTTCCTACTATTATTATTTTTCTCAAAATACTCCAAACCGACTCATCATTCCGGCAAACCGCGTCAGCCAGGTAAGTTTCTTAGTGGACTCTTTCGATATATTGAAAGAAAAAATGAAATGGTGCTAGACGGGTTCTCAAGCACTTACCGAAACTTAGTTTTCACTTTAAGTTGCTAATTGCTAACAATAAACAGGTCCTATTAAAGCACACATCAGGGACACAAATAAAACTTTATACAACTGATGTAGACCTAATGTTACGTCCGTGGTGGAAAAAGTAACGATTAATGTCAGTCATGAATACCTCAAGCAAACAAATTACTTTCTTTACAGTGACAATACAATTATGCTGTCAAACAACTATTCCGTGATAAGTTTGAATTAAACCATGACGAGTGTAGGCCTTAATGACTCAGCGGATCTTGTTATCTCATCAGTGAAATTCCATAAATGGGGGCTTTGATCCTTCTTATATAGGCCTTACTATGACTGAAAACCAAAACACTCACAACAAAGGGGATATTTTGTATAGCTATAGTCATCATGATCTAAAGAAGGGGGAAATAATAAGTTCTCCACTTTATTTTTAAACACTATACACACAGATTGTGTGAGTGTAGTAACCCTTTGAAAAACTTTTGAAGTTATTAAGCTAAATGTTACTTTACCGACAAACTTAAGTAGTCTTCATTACAGCTTATAATCACATTGAAAAGAAAGAAAAAGAAAGAATGGGGAGTATAATTGGGGGTTCATCTCACAATTTACTGTAGATCGCATTTTCTTTTCCATCCAATTTACTTCCCATTCATGTAGAATATCAAAACCAACGCTAAACGTTCTGACCCGTTCCGGGTCAGAAATGACAAGGAATGGGGTCAGATATGACCCCATTCGGAGTCATGAATTGGGACGGGTGACCCCGTTCCGGGTCTTCATGACCAAATTCCAAGTCATTTTTGACCCGGAACGGGGTGTGACCCCAACGGACCCAGTTCTGGGTCAGTTCTGACCCGGATTTTTTTTTTGAGTGCATCATCCGAACATTTGGTGGCGTTATTCCAAAGATTTGTTCATCCGAAAATGAAGTGCGTTATTCCGATATTTGTTCATCCGAAAATGAAATAAGGTTCGGTAAGCCGAAAATGAGAACGAGGTGCGTCCGAACGAGCCTTCGGAATTAAAACCTTTTTTTTTCCGAAATAATAATGTTGTAACCTTCAGAATAACGAACCTTCTTAGTTTTCCCCATTTTCGGATTAACGAAACCTTGGAAAACGAACCTTAACGAACCCTATTGTCGGATTTACGAATCTCCATCCATCACTCCAGAATAACGAACCTTCGGAATACTGAACTGTAACCCATGAAACATGAGCCGGTGTATTATACATACAATTAAAGGTTATTGAATGATTAAAGTCTTGAAACTCAAGGGCGTCACCGGCTTTTTTTCAAGGGGTGGTGCGTTTTGACACTAACTGTAACTAGATTTTTTTTGACAGACATTTGGAATTATAGGAAGTTCTCAATCCCCATTCTTTTAGTGTTTTTAAGGGAAACCAAGCGGGGAAAGGGCACCGGCGTAGCTGGGATTTCATCTTGGGGGGGGGGGGGGGAGGGGGTTGTCCCCTCCCACGGTGAGAACTTTTTGCATTTTGATGTTGTACTATAATGGTGCAATTTGATGTGTGTTTTTGCTTGTTTTATTGACTTGAAACAGTCCCACTAAGTTGTTTAAGGTATCAGTATACGAAAATTGTTATTGAACAATGTGCCTATAAATGATATCATTTAAATAAACTTCTTGTATTCATTCTTACACTGCTGTCATGAACGTGAGCGAGGGGAAGGGTGTGGGAGGGGATTGTCCCCCCTCCCACGGTGAAAACTTTTCGCATTTTGATGTTGTAAATGGTGCAATCTGATGCATGTTTTTGCGTGTTTTATCGACTTGAAACAGTTCCACTTGTTTATGGTGGCAGTATATTTTGATGTAAATATTTGTATGATTGAACAATGTGCCTATAAATGATATCATTTAAATAAACTTCTTGTATTAATTCTTACACTGATGTCATGAACGCGACCAAGCCCGAGCAAGCGGAGCGGGCGAGGGGGGAGGGTGTGGGAGGGGGTCGTCCCCCCTCCCACGGTGAGAACTGAAATCGCATTTTGATGTTGTAAATGGTGCAATTTAATGCATGTTTTGCATGTTTTATAGGCTTGAAACAGTCCCACTTGTTTAAGGAAGCATGCAGTGTATTTTGATGTAGATTATTATTGAACAATAATCTTACCTATAAAATAGTATCATCAAAATAAACTTCCTGTTTTACATATTTACACTGAATATCATGAAAACCAAGCAAGAGTGAGCGGAGTGAGCGAGGGTGGAAGGTGTGGGAGGGGGCGGTCCTCCTCCCACGGTGAGAACTTTTTGCATTTTGATGTTGTATAAATGGTACAATTTGATGCAGGTTTTTGCGTGTTTTATCGACTTGAAACAGTTCCACTTGTTTAAGGTATAGCAGTACATTTTGATGTAAATCATTATTGAACAATTTGCCTATGTAAAATGGCATACCTCTTATTTAAATAAACTTCTTGTATTGATTCTTACAATGAATATCATGAACGCTATCTGTTAAGCAATCAAACAGAAAAAGCATGCACACGAGGGTGTACATAATCACATGATAACTGGCACTTCTCCCATACGAAGGTGATTTTGTATTTTCAGACCTGAAATTCAGCGATCTGCTGGAAACTGTTGGTGCAATACTTGAATTTTTTTCCAGCCCCCTCCCAAAAATAACAATTTAAACAAAAAGTTTTTTTTTCCTTTGAGGTGTTAATGGCTTTAATTCCGAGTGTGCATCATCTCTGTGTATATGTACAAAGTATATAGCTTAGGGGGAGGATGTGAGAGGGGGATACCCCTCCCGCTCGTGCGGAGCTTTTGAGTTTTTAGAATTGAAAGCAAGCGATCTGAAGCACCCTTTGTGGAAAATTCGGAAATTGTCATTCCCCATTAATGTAGTAAGTTTATAGAAGGGACAAGGCGATAGGAGGGTGGCAAGATACCTCTCCCATATTCTATTATATTTTTTTTCCACCTTCCAAATCGCCGGTCAAAATCTTGGAGGGGGGGGGGGGGAGCGACTGCCCCATCGCCCCCCTTGGCTATACGCCAATATCCCTTCCCCCACGACGGAACTTTTGCATTTTTTTTTCATCATAAGTAAAGTAACAGATCTGGTGCACACTTTCGATGAAACATTTGTAAATCTGTCAATCTATTATACACTGGTGTAGGTATATTAAGTCCATGGAAAATAGACCGAACGGGGGAGGGTGTGGGAAGGGGTATCCCCCTCCCACACGAGAGAGGCTTTGCTATTTTAGAATTGAAATTCAGCAACCTGCCACCTGGTGCACACTTTGGGCGAAATAATTGGACAGATTTCTAACAAAAAAGTAAGAAAATCTTTTCATCTCGGGAATTGTAATCATGATGGGTGGGGCAAATGGTGCGCTTGCCCCCCCCCCATACTTTTTTTTTTCTGTCAAAAAGCAAGAAGATCTTCTCATCCCAGAAATTATCAATTATGGGGGGTGGGGACAAAATTATAATGCTTACCCCTTCAATGCTTTTATGGAGGCAATTTTTTTTTTCTGTCAAAAATGCAAGAAAATCTTCTCGTCTCGGGAATTATGGGGGGGCGTGGGCAAAATGATATACTAGTACTTGCCCCTCATTTTTAATGTTTTTAATCATTTTAAAATTATAATGCTTACCCCTTCAATGCTTTTATGGAGGCATTTTTTTTTTCTGTCAAAAAAGCAAGAAAATCTTCTCGTCTCGGGAATTATGGGGGGCGTGGGCAAAATGATATACTAGTACTTGCCCCTCATTTTTTTTTTTTTTTTTAATGAGGCTATATAAGACTCGCACTTGGGCTCGCATTATCAAAATGGATTGATCAGAAGTAACGTGCTGTACCTAATAGACCCTGTATACTTGTAAAGTAGCACACCCAAACGTGTACGTGATCCGTACCGTACGGATGTACAGTACGGTCGATAGATAGTAAACACTATAGAATACTATAGTAGATAATTTAATAGTGCTGCCAGAGCCCGGGGTGCGAATTGTTTTTGCCTACAAATTTTTTTATCCGTTGTCCGTGGTATAAAATGGAAAAAAAAAAAAAAAAAAAAAAAAACGAATAATTATTAAGATTAGCGTCCGGCGTTGAGGTCGCTCTTTTAAAGGGTGATGGGGGGGGGGGGGGGGTGAAACCTACTAAGCTTGTAGAATTGCACTTTGGTAGTCTTATAGGTTTGCGAAAAGAATAATGGCTCATCTTTCCGTATAAATTTCGGTTATAGCTCGTTATTCCGAAGGGTCGTTTATTCCGAAGGCTCTTTATTCCTAAGATTCGTTATTCCGAAGGTTCATTGTTCCGAATTTCATTTTCGGATTAACCAATCTTCGGAATAACGAACCTTCGGAATAACGCTACATATTTTCGGATTAACGAACCCTATTTCATTTTCGGATTAACGAATCTGTCAGGTATAGGGAATTTGCGTGTTTCGGATTAACGACCCTTCGGAATAACGAACAGCACCCATAATTTCAAGGGATCCTGCACTCCGTCTAGAAACCACACATGTAACCCTCAATCATATTTTGTCGTTTTCTGATGAGAAACTTTTTCTGATGAGACAGACATAACCAAGGAAGGAAGTCACAATTATTCACAATTCTACCTTAAACAGTACAATCGCTTTCAGTAGAGAAAAAGTAACAACTATAACAAGAAAGCAAAACACAAAGAAATAGCACTGAATGAGAATCTTTAAAACCACCACAACCCCCACCACCCCTGATAACAACAAACATTAAGTCCTACGAAGTATGTTATGTATAATGTATGATAATCATAAAATATGTTCATTTACTTATTAATTTATATTTCAGAGAAGTGTGAATACATAATTCTTTCAATAACAACAATATAATGAGTTTAAGGGTTAAAAAAATAACTTTTTTCTGTCATTGGCCCATTCGGGCCACCCAAACCATCAAATTGCATTAGTTGATGCAATAGCCCAAAAATGAAATCTGCATGGTGACATGAAGAACAAAAATCAAGGAAAACAGTGAAATGATTTTATTTGGTAGTCAACAATAAATGTCAATAATAGGCCCAAGCAATACTCAAATGAAAAAATGCGTCAAGCACCACTTATACGGTGAGTAAAAATTAAAGAAAAATATAGAAAAAAGTAATTGAATAAAATCTAAAATGTTTTTAAACCTTTATAATGCCGATAATGGATTACTAGTAGGCCTATATCTAAAAAAAATAGGAGCTATATTAGGCTTTACAAACGCCCCAAACCCCCCCCCCCTCGTATATATAACATACATAAAAATCGAATTGAGGCATAAATGTGATTTTCCATGACACCACCATATTCATGAAATTATCACATTTGACATAAAGGGGTATTCATGCCTACTTCTATAACTGGATAGATATGATTTAGATGAAAGATAGAAACAATCGACTGGTCGAACATTGACCGTCAAGACTGTTTTGCAACCCCGGGGTTTTCCAGGCCTATTTCGTGAAATTGTCATTCATTTTCATTTTATGCCACATTGGCAACTTCGTATCCTGTTTGAAGCGGTGAGGTGACTTTGGTGAAAAGATTTCACGTCAATTTTTTTTTTAAGGCACCCATATTAGTGGTCATACGTTAAAATTCTTATGATGTAAGCATTCAATTTCGTATTTGGACATGAAATTCCAAGTTTGTACAGTCACATTATAATACATAGTACGATAGGCGGGATAACCACTTTATATACTCACTGTCAATATTTCATTTTTTAGCATTTTCACTATTGAACATTCAAGTTCGTTATGTATAATATAAGCAAGAATGATTATGTCCGGCTTTTAATTGAACACTTAAGGCGCGGTCAGACTGGCAAAAGATCTAGACTTTGAAGAGTTTGTTCGCAAAATCCGATAAGTCCATTTTTGAAGATTTTGAAGTACGGTCTCTGTCATAAAGTATACAAAATAATACCTTTTAAATGACTATATTGGTCACTACATAGATTAAAGGTACATTTTTGAAGCTATGGTCAAAAGAAGCAAATATTTTCCTATTATTCTCTTTATTTTTCTTGACCTTTAATCGCAATTATCTCCATTTGGCAAATATGGACTTATCGGTTTTTGCAAACAAACTCTTCAAGTTTACATAGCGAAGCAGTCTTCGCGATCTTTGTCGTGCGGTCACACTGGCAACCAAACTTGGATCGAGAAAATTTGAATCGTACGCGGGCGCAAGAAAGAAGAAAGAGCTCACCGTCCCATGGCTAGTGATTGTGACGTAACAATACACATTTGTACAAGACAATGGCCTCGCGCTTCGGAGACATCGTGGTCCGCTCGCAAACAGAATAATGAAGATCGAGAAGTTTGGCGGCAAGGCTGGTGAGGGAAATATCCCCGTTAGTTGGAATGGGAAATTTCGGGATAAGATTTGCGGAGAAATTTCGCGGGAAGTTTGCGGTCACACAGGCAAAACTTTGAGATCTTAAAGGACAAGTTCACCTTCATATACATGTGGATTGAGTGAGGGCAACAATATTAGTAGAACACATCAGTGAAAGTTTGGGGAAAATCCGACAATCCGTTCAAAAGTTATGAATTTTTAAAGTATCTGTGCAATCACTGCTGGAGGAGAAGACTACTACACTGCATGATGTCACATGCGTACAACAATATAAGGAAAATAAAAAGAGAATTTCACGAAACTTAATTTTTTGAATAAAGTGCACATTTTTTCGACATGTTACTGACTTATGTTAGGGGTAATATTATTTCCCCTGACTTCTGAAAGAGAGAAGTCGAGTGTTCTTTTATTATGTGAGAAAAGTGAGAATATCTTGAATTTTCTTTATACTTTCTTTACATAGTTGTACTCATATGACATCACAAGCTATAGTAGTCTTCTCATCCAGCCGTGACTGAGCAGAAACTTCAAAAATTCATAACTTTTGAACGGATTGTCCGATTTCCCTCAAACTCTCATTGATGTGTTCTACTAATATTGCTGCATTTACTCAAGCCACATGTATATGAAGGTGAACTTGTCCTTTAAAGATCGCGAAGTTAACCTTCACTATCTTTTGCCAGTCTGCCCGCGCCTCATGTATTTTTTTTTTCTTTTGATAGATATGTTATTTAAACTTCAAAACAAAATCCTAATTTCGTCATGTCATCACAGGGCTTTCTTTATCTCTAATTCAGCGTACTTCTTTATTTAGTAAAGATCGTCATAATTATGTTTGCCATCTTTGTTTTAATTAAGATCTTAATGTTGATTTTTTTTTTTTTTTGCACTACTAGTATACGAAGGAATACATAGGGTGTCATTACTTTGGGCCCCCACCTTTTTTTTTTTACCCCGGAAGTGCGTAAGTGGCACTAAAAAGAAATAGGTAGAGATCTTCACGTGTGAGCGCGGTAAGGTAGATTTTTTTTTTTAACCTTCATTTTTTTTTTTTTTTTTTTGCTTGTTAGCTCATGAAAACCCGGAAGTGAGCCTCCCCCCCCCCTCCCATTTTGAAAATGCTCTGCTGGCCCTAAAATGAATGAAAACCTACTTCCAATAAGATAGTTTCCAATGGTTATCAAATTTTCCACCCGTCTAACATCTTATTCAAAATAACGCGGTGATTAATTATTAAATCTATTTTAAGAGAAGCTGTGCTCTTACCATGAGTGTGTGTGGTATATGTAGGAGAGTGCATTCCTATACACACAGTTTCCAAGGAGACTGTCGAATACAATCATTGTGTATTGTCTGAAACCCTGAAGAAGACGCGTACAGCCCATTTTAATTTGAGTGCAACCATGCATTTTTTTAATGGTAATAATGCATTGCTGATCTCTTCCTTTCATCTTCATGTAGGCCATATTTAATATTGCAAGAATAATATAAGTCCGTATAATACAATTAATTATTAATAATCATTACGATGATTGGTTAGTGAAAAATTGTCTTGCTATTTAAAGCGTGTACACAAAAATAACATCATTCATGATTGTTGATTTTTGCACGAACTGCTATGTATTTTATTTTTATAATTTGGTGTATCAAAGACTACTACATGAAGAAAATGACGTACAAATAATAAAACGAAACAATTTGTCATTCAACCTACATTAGATATCGGGGGAAAAAAAAAACCCTGATGGACTGTCATCAGCAGGGCGGCAGTGCACAGAACTCCATGACTGTTCTATGCATGTGTAACAATTCAACGAAGGTGGCGCTATATCAATTTCTGATGCGCATGCGCATAAATTACAGCAAGTTGTCTTTCCTTCGCCTCCGTTCCGCAGATCTTGCACGTGTAAGTATCGTGATTGTTGGGGCCCTTGTAAGGTAATTAAATCCATTGTTTACGTTATTCACTGGGTTGATGGTGAAGAACATGTGTAAAATCATTCGTAGACCAGTATTGTAAAGCGAAATTATTCATTTTATGCATGTCTAACTTGAAAATACAAACGTGATGTTGCAGAAATAGGTACGTCTTACGCGCCATGTTGTAATCGGCGCGCCGCCACTCTCTGCCGCGTACCGCAGCGTACATGTGTACGTTGTAAATGTATGGGATGGCAGTGCAGTGGCGGTGTGTCT
Source organism: Diadema antillarum (assembly GCF_040938485.1). Taxonomy (NCBI): domain Eukaryota; kingdom Metazoa; phylum Echinodermata; class Echinoidea; order Diadematoida; family Diadematidae; genus Diadema; species Diadema antillarum. The sequence continues at coordinate 24,715 of NW_027273021.1, forward strand.
GCAATAGCATGGGGCATGGTCATTCATTGTTGTATACCGACACGAGGGCAAGGTTTGTGCATGCACTACAGTACACTAAGCCACATGGGTGCGGCAAAATCTCTGTGGATTAGTGCAGTGTTAGTAAGCCAAGACAGGATTGAGAACAGAATATTTGTTGATGATTTGAATTATTTACAATCAGTAAATTACAAATGTGAAGTTGTAGAATGGAGTGCCTGGAAATGGTGTATTTTGGCCTGGTTTTGCCATCTACATGTAACGTCAGAATAAGTGAGTCGGTGAGAGGTTAGACTAGAGTGGACTTAGATAGGCTCATTCAATAGAAATCAAAAAATGTTCTACGTTCTTCAAAAGAACTCTCATTGCAAAGTAAAAAACCACAAAATCGTACCTTGTGCCTTGGAACTTCAAAAATATGATTTTGATCAGTAAAAACTGACCCCGAAATTAGATTACAGTATGCAAGAAATTATGTGTTGAATTTTTTACCACAAATTACTGCCGATATCGCGCGATAGTTGTGATCGAACCTTGTGCGTGTCCGTATTTTTAAATGTGTGCTCTGAAGTCTACGTCGTCTGCTACGTCACCGCTCAGCGCCTGCTAGTGACGGGTGGCGTCCATGGCATCAAGGAGTCCCGTTTCGCACAAAGCATCGCCTGAAGTAGGCTGGCAGACTATGCTGTACTCGTTTATTTGCAGGGTGGCCTAGCGGTGCGGTGTTCGGCGTCATGCGATGCGTACACTGTATGTCAAAGTCAAATTGCTCGTTACCGATATGCGTGCATGTGTCAACGGCTACCCACGGAGGTGGAAGGAATTTCTGAATAACTATTAAACGTTAGACTAAGTTAGGTTTTTTTTTTGGTGGAATTCAACAAATTTAAATCAATGACGATGAAAAGGAGGCAAGTTTGTTGCATGGCATTTGTACGTTTGTATGCAAACTTCAACGTATACAACTCCTATAGACGCACGCACGGGTTTGTTCCCGCGCGCGTGGAGAAAATACAACAACACGCAAACTTTGACTCGAGATCAGTGCCCTACTTCCAGCTGCCACACACCCGTTGCACTGGCTGGTGCAGCTTACAATGTAGGTTGTGCATTGAAGAAATCGTTCATCACCTAAGCTTTCCAAAAATGTCAAACAAAATAATGAAGTTTGCATTTAATATAGGTAAATAGACAAAGACATAACTTAACGAACTTTCGCTGCTAATTTGGTACGACACGTCATGAATCCTCCCAATTTGCGCTGAAATTCCGGCTTTCCGAAGGCAACTGTCACCTTCACTGGTAAGTGAAAATCCTGTATTTTCGATACGTACCGAAAAATGTCTGTTCACACAAAGTGAAAACTAATATCCTTCCACAAATTTCCATTGACACATGCACTAAAAATTGGCAGTGATAGCACAACGATCATCCCGCATACAACACGTATGCGTATGGGGATACAGTGACGTACAGCGCACATTGAATTTCGGTGCACATCGCGGCAGTGGCAGCTAGGGCCATTGGCGGTGCCTAACTTAGACTTGTCTCGGCTCAGCTGAGAAAATGAGACAGATTCACTATTCAGTAAAGTATGACATTGACTCATAATTGAGCAATCTGTCTGTAGGGGTAGTAAGTGTAATCGTTATTGTTTTTGTCCTGAAACCTAGTTTTCTAAATATTATTGAGTAGATATATTGAACTCGAACTATGAAAACCCAACAGCTATTTCATACCTGCACTTCAGCTGTTTTTGTAGCTACATTAATGTGTAAATGCCCGGCATGGCCATGGGCATGGTAAGAATTCTATTTTCTTCGTGTATAAGACGGCTGAAAAGCCTTGCTGTCAGGTGTGCTTATACTACATTAAAAAAAGGGACTTTTCAATTGGGTGAACAAGAACGATGCCATGCCGACCGCAGGCCGCAAGTGTATGACAAGGCGTCATGCGTCACATCCTAATGTTGAGCTGCTGCTGAAAAACATTTCAATTTCAGGTGTCACATCTCGTGGCTTGTGCAGGTGGTGCATATGTGGAATTTGTGACTTTGTTTTTTTTGTTTTAACATTCAATATTGCCTTTGTCTTTGACTAAATGCCGAATAAGTATCCTGGGATGAGTTTGGATTTTAAAACATGATGCATAGTAAGGCGGCAAAGTGCAATGGACAGCTGCACCATGCAAAGAACCAAGACATGATTGCATACAGTACTACATGTAAATGTGTGTTTGGGACTAGAGTATTTGTACAACATTGTACATTGTATGCAGTTGCAAATTACAGGACATTGGGAGGGCAAATGAAGTAGGTACCAGAGGCTGCCTGTAGTTTGTATGTCAGCGATGCTGCTGCGACGTATCAAGATCATAAGCTTTCATGTAATTGTCAATATTCTCTCGAAAATAATAGGACAACAGGTGAATAGAGCACTGATTTGCATGGAGTCATCGTGATATTTTTGGCGATTTTGTCTGTTTTTTTTTTTCATGCTAGTTTCTAGTGAGCAAAATGCGCGAAAATTTCAACACTGCGAAAATTTCCACTAAATATTGCAGTATGTGCCAGCTAGTGGAAGGGTTTGCAGAGCGAGATGATAGGCGGTACACACGATAAAGGTGGGGGGGGGGGGGAGATGAAGAATAGCTCTTACCCCATTAAGGACGAGTCAAGAGTATACTTGTGAAAGCATCTATGGAAATGCCTGTTAACTTGTAATAAAATTAAACTGTCCTCAATGGATTAATAGTGAGGGAGGAAGAGGTGATATTGCAATACATGTAGCCATACAGTGTACATTCCCAGAGACTCCAACCCAAAGTACCTTCTGATCTGGAGATTCTCCCGCCTGAAACCCCTAGCAAACGGGAGACTCAAAGTTGATGTGTGCGAAGCGCAAAATTCCCCGGGTTCTAGATGCTCTCTGGTGCTATCTAAGGCTTATCTTTTCAACATACAATAGAAATATGTAAGAAATCCTTTCCAACGGGAGGCAAAGAGCCAGGGCGGGAGAAATTAAATCTCAAACGGGAGAACGGGAGATTTTGCAAAAATGGGTTTTCGGCGGGAGATCTCCCGCCGAAAACGGGAGAGTTGGAGTCTCTGCATTCCCTCCAGCTTTTCATTCCCGAGTGAACCAAACTGTACACATAGTATACTGCCTTACACAGGACTCTACATACATTTGTACTGTAGTATCAGGATGCATTGTTTTTAAATGTGGTACACACTACGTGTATATTGATATATTGATCACAGTTTTGATGTCAGAGGTAACAAAATGTAAGAAAAAACTTGTGTGTATTTTGATTTTGAATGTCCCTGCAAACTGCAAAATCTGCCTGTCTTATGTAAACGTTAGCAGAATTGAATTCTCATTTATACCGGGTAATCTGTAAGTTAAGGATTGTCATAACTTCAAAATGTTGATGGTTTAACACACTCGGAATAGTGGGTGCCAGGCAGATGATATCTGCATGTTAACCCATTCCATACTGAATTTTGAAATGCCTGTAGACTTAATACATAGGCCGTCAGGCTCGCGTACTCAACGGGTTAATTGGAAGAAGCATGGCAAATTAAAGCAATCCTGTTTGTCTGAATCAGTCGGCCTGTTTCAGTCACACAGGGATGAGTGAGAGGTAGAGTCCAGCACATTTCAGGACGCCAATCAGTCTGACTTCCTGTGGAAGAAGTGCTCTATTCTCAGCTTCATGCTCGATGCTGTCACACAGTTTAGCATTATCGTGTGTTCTTCCTGTACCAGGATGATATTAATTAATAGCAAAGATCCTACACACTATTTAAGATGGTCAATTCTCGCGATTTTGCATGGCTGCTGGTGAAACGGAAGTGGCTGCCGCCCGCTATCGTTGAGCGGGTATAGATCGAACAAGCGTTTAGCCTTTTGCAAAGGCAGCTCGCAATAAGTGAGTGTGGCGAGAAGACCTTGGGAGAGCTGCACTGAATTGACGGCCAGCGCATGCGCACACAGACATCTTATCCATTCATGGATTTGAAATTTGTGCGCATGTGATGTGTGCAGGGTGGTCCACGAGGGGTTTTAGCATGTCGCTGCAACATGCTAAAATTCTTGTGCAACATCCTAAAAAGCCAGCAACATGCTATGCAACATCCTCAAGAATTTGCAACAAGCTCAAAGTAAAAGTATTCAAAAATGTGCAAAACATGTGCACAACATAAGAAACATCAAACTACTAGGTAGGCCTACTTTAGATATTTGTGTGCAAAACATGAGAGAGAACATTAAACAAGCTTAAACATTTGTTCCCTGTTTATATTTTGCAGAGTATTATATTCTTCTTTAATATCTCCACACTTTAATTATGGAATTTTGGCGTGGGGAAACGCAATCAATTTACTATTAGATTCCCTTCTTCGCATTCAAAAGCGAGCAATAAGAATTATAAACCACGCCGGATATTTTGCTCATACCAACTGTTTTTTTCATCAAAACAGAATTCTGAAAATTCCAGACCTATTTTATTATAATCTTGGAATTTTCATGTATAAACTAACAACTAATGAATTACCATCCGTTTTTATTCACATGTTCAAAAGAAATCGCTCTATTCATTGCTACCCCACTCGTCAGAGTGACGCCTATCACCTTCCCCGTACTCGCACTATTTTTGCAAAGAAAACAATTATGTTTACTGGACCCAGATACTGGAATGACCTCCCTCAAGATATCACTTCTTCCTTATCCTTATTCACCTTCAAACGCAAACTAAAACGGCTATTACTTAGTGGATACACACTACCCGGCTCTTAGCAACATTCTTTTGTTAATACCCCCAGTCTTTTGTCTTTGTCTGCAGCTCCAAGTTATTTGACGATACCGTTATAGCACTTTGTGTGTGTGTGTGTGTGTGTAAACACGGCGAAATATGTACAGTCTCGTTTAAGCGATACTAAAGTATTCATGTGGTTCGATAGTTTGTTTTTAATACTGATTTTGCACTGGTACAATTTAAGTTGGTCGAGATAAACATGTCCGTTCTCCGTATAATTTCACGCCTATAAATTCGGGAACCTACAGTTTTTACAAGCGTCATTGCTTTTATGTAGGCCCCATCATATTTCTGACATTTATTTGTGATATCCTCAGATGAAAATGACCATTTATATTTGTGTGTAATGTTAGTTTGTCTTTTTTTCTTCAAACATAAGATATGGTTGTATATGTTTTGTACTTTTGTTTTATTGTCAATCATTTTGTGATCCCATCACTGAGAAATGGAAATATGAAATATGAAATAAACTTGAATGTAAGCGGCACAAAGAGAGATAAGCAGCAAAATATTGCGTACTATGTACTCATCGTGTGCGCTCCGCGCATATTCAATTTCTGCAGTATTCTCAGATTGTGAGCTTGCAACATGCTAAAATTTCAAGTTGTGGACCACCCTGGGTAACATGCATGAGAATGAGAATAAACCTCACTGTAAAATGTGTATTAGCACAGTGATGTACATGCATGCTTTTAGATCTCTTGGTAGTGATGACATTCTCAAAACTTTTGCATGCTGGAGTGTTTTTCCTTACATTATTGGAGCACCTTCACACAGCTCATTCAGTGAAGTTTGACAGTTTTATCTGAAATTGAGCCACTCACAGTTTTACATTGTATTGAAATTATAAGCATGCTAAAGGTGACAGTAACTTATCAGCTCTCAGTTTCCTATTGAAAGTTATGCACTTCTGGCTGGGAAAAAAAAAAGAAAGAAAACAAAGAGAATGAGGTGCCTGGGAATTGTTCAAAGATATTTTCTATAAAACAAAAATAATTTTGAATGACACTCGATAAGACGAGACATCCTCTGTGTATACATTGTATGTTGACTATTAAAAGCACTTCTTTTTGTTCAGTGAGTAATATTTGTTTTAGAGACATTTCTAGGTGCTGAAATTATTTGCATTTAATATACCCTAATGCTCTCGTGTAGGTGGACATATTCACAAGTTCCGTGCTTCATAGACCAGCTATTTTTCATTGAAGTGGATCCATTAAAGGGCAAGTTCGCCTTCATAGACATGTGGGCTGAATGAATGCAGCAGTATTATTAGAACACATCAGTTAGAGTTTGAGCAAAATCGGACAATCCGTTCAAAAGTTATGAATTTTTGAAGTTTCTGCTCAGTCACGGCTGGATGACAAGACTACTATAGCTTGTGATGTCACATGAGTACAACGATATAAAGGAAGAATAAAGAAAATTCAACATGTTTCCATTTTTCTTGCGTAACAAAAGAACACTCGACTTCTCTCTTTCAGAGGGAAGGGGGAATAATATTACCCTTAAATACTTCAGTAGCAAGTTGAAGAAATGTGCAATTTATTCAAAAAGTAAAGTTTTGTGAAATTCTCTTTGTATTCTTATTCCTTATATAGTTGTACGCATGTGACATCATACACACTGTAGTAGTCTTCTCTTCCAGCAGTGACTGCGCAGATACTTAAAATATTCGTAACTTTTGAACGGATTGTCCAATTTTCCTCAAACTTTCACTTATGTGTTCTACTAATATCGCTGCATTCTCTCAATCCTTATGTATATGAAGGTGGACTTGTCCTTTAAAGCATTAAGGACCATTACGGAGGAATTTAAATACCTAGTTCAAGATCAAGTTTACAGACAATCAAGGGGCCTGCAGCCATACTCTTCGTGCAAGAACTGGGAAACAAACATGTAGTGTGAAGCTGTACTGAACGGTGTAGATAGCACACACCTCAAACCAGGAATGCTACAATTTATATTCTGTGGTCTTGTGTACTGCACCAGAGCACTCCCTCATTTTATTTATTTTTTTTTTCTGCTTCATTTTATGTAGAAGAAAGAAACAAAAGCACCATGGCTGATGACCAAGATTTCAGTGTTGGTGAGTCGGGTGCCTCGTCAACTTACCCACAGCAATGTTCTGCACTCCGCAAGAATGGCCACGTTGTCATCAAGGGTCGTCCGTGCAAGATCGTAGAAATGTCAACTTCCAAGACTGGCAAGCACGGCCATGCTAAGGTATGCCCACTGATTTACCACTCTGTGAAAATGTAGGAGTTTTATTTTTTGTCTGTTTTCACATGCTGTGTGTGTTTTTGTCGAGCCCACCGGAGGTGAGGGGAGACTAAGGGATCGCTTGTGGCGTCTGTCCGTCAGTCCATCGTCCTTCCGTCCGTCTGTCCGTAACGCTACAAAAACTTCAATAACTCTTTACTCTGGGCTTCAATTGCAATCAAACTTCAAGGGAAGAGGGATCATACAAAGTTTCACATTTTACCATAAATGAAGGTCACCTCAAGGTCAAAGCTCACAGGCAGGGGTCAATGAACTTCAGGGCCCCTATGTTAAGTTCTTATGGCGCGTTTCTATTATGGGTCATAACTTTTGATCCATAGGTCCGTTTGTGACCAAACTTGGATGGTAGATGTCCCTTGGGGAGTGGAAGGTCACTTCAAGGTCAAAGGTCACAGGCAGGGGTCAACAAACTTTAAGGGCCAAATGTTAAGTTTTTATGGCACGTTTCTTTTTTGCCATAAATTTGTACCCTTTTGTATCTCTTTTTATGCCTCCGCCACGAAGTGGTGCCGGAGGCATTATGTTTTCGGGTTGTCCGTCCGTCCGTCCGTCCTTCCGTCCGTCCGTAATGAATTTTGTGGACAAGGTAACTATCAAGAGCTGTTGAGGTATCCTAATGAAACTTGGCATGTATGTGTATTAGGGGGTGAAGTTGTGCCTATCAACTTTTGGGTGCACGTGCTCAAGGTCAAAGGTCAAAAGGTCAAGGTCAAATACATAAAATTTCATTATTTCCACCATATCTATGCAATGCCGGAAGATATTTTCTTGAAACTTAGTGTATACATGTATTACCCAATTTAGATTCTCTGGTGAAAGTTTGAGTCATGAGGTCAAAGGTCAAAAGGTCGAGTAAAAGTATTAAAACTTCTCTTTTTTTCTCTGTAAATTGGAAAATTGTTCAAGGTATCTTCATGGAACATAGTATATATACATGTACTGACTGGCAGTGATTATCTAGAGAATGTAGGGTTCATGGGGTCAAAGGTCAGGGGTCAAAGGTCAAGTGCAACACTTCAAGATATTACTATTTCCCTAATGTTCATGCAATGCCAGCAGGATTAGTATTTTTTTTACACTTGGTGTATGCATGTGTAACCTAATAGAAATTCTCTGGAGAGTTTTTTTTTCTTTTTTTTTTTTTATTGCCTCAAAGGTCAAAAGGTCAAAGATCAAGTGAAAGTGCGAACTAACTTTTTCCTCCATATCTCGGAAGTGGCTCAATTTATCGTGAAACTTACTGCATATCTATGCATGTTTTACCTGAAAGTGATTATCTTATGAATTTTAGGGTCTAAGGCCAGATGAACATGGTAACAATTTACTATTCAGTACAGAAATTGCACTTTTTCTCCATACCAGTACCATGAAAATTACTCAATGCATAAATGTATGAATGGGTCAAAGTCAAGTTAAAGTCCTTAAATCCCCAAATACATGCTCTCCTATTCATCCAATTAAACCAAGTTCAAGGAAGGTGAACATTCAACACATTTCTGACAAACTTGTCATTTTAATATTTTGCCAGTTTTGTGAAAATGTAATCACACATTGTCCACATGTACTATCTAGACCTATTAGGAGAATTATGCATTATGGCGGAGGCATACCAGTCGCCATAGCGACAGTTCTAGTTTTTAGCTGTTATGTCCCATTCACGAACAATTTCTCTCACGCAAATGGGCGAGACACATTATGGCACTTGCCTTGTGTTTGTTCTTTCTTGTTTGTCTGTGGGTGCCTTTAATACACTGACCAATGGCAACCTCATTTTGTTGCTGTAACTCTCCTGTCAGACAAAATGACAAGGCTGCTGAAATTCTTGGTACAGTTTCAGTACGCTCCTCACAGACTGAAAAAAACACCCACATTAACCCTCACATGCCATATAAAGACTTGGAAATATTGTGAGTGCGGTGGAAATTTGCTAGGCTAATATGTGTTTTGTGTTTTGAAAGCAAGGTGGGGAGTGTTTCCTTTGATAGCTGCCTCTTTACTTAAGAGTTGAAGCGCACCTTCACTCCGTGTGAAGACATACTAGCTTGAATGGATAGAGAATACCACATACAGAAGAGTACATATGTACAAGTTTCATTGAGCTCAGATATGAAGTAAAGAGTTACGGGACTTTAAAGGGGATAGCTAGTAACTGATCAGTGGGAATCAGTGAGAATGCTGGGGGGAGGGGGATGATTGTTCCAATTCTTGTGGGATTCATTTAAGAGTACATCATATGTCTATTGTTGTGTGAAAATTATTTGCTTCAGAATGGTCTCATATTCAAGTAATGTGCCGTTTAATGCCCCGTCACTGTACAGGCATGCTAACCTGGAAACATTAAGAATTGGAACAATCATCCCCCAGCTTTCCCACTGATTCCCACTGATCAGTTACTATCCTATGCTAACATTTGCAGGCTTAAAAAAAACAACAAAACAAAACAAAAAACAGCTTTAGTGCTTCAATTATGGCTCATAACTTTTGATGTAAATGTCCCTTTGTGACCAAACTTGGGTGGTAGATGTCCCTTGGGGAGTTGAAGGTCAGCACAAGGTCAAAGGCCACAGACAGGGGTCAACAAACACTTAGGGCCCAATGTTAAGTTTTTACAGCGCGTTTCGATCATGGCTTATAACTTTTGATTCCTTTGTCCGTTTGTGACCAAACTTGGATGGTAGATGTCCGTTGGGGAGGTGAAGTTCATCACAAGGTCAAAGGTCACAGACAGGGGTCAACAAACTTAGGGGGCCCAATGTTAAGGGTGTGTACATTTATGGTGGAGGTGAGGATTTAGCTGTTAACGCTTTGCGAGATATTCAGAAACCACTCTTTGAGATGTCAAAGAGCATGCAATTCTAAGGGGTATCAAAAGTTTATTTGATGAAAATTGGTTTTGATATCCCAAAACAATGTGGAACAAAGAGATCCTAATAAAAGGCGTGGCCTGTCACCTTTTATTATTATCACTTTTTTGGATATCTCAGCCATTTGAAAACCAATTTTCATCAAATAAACGTTGAATCCTTCTTAAAATGACATGCTCTTTCATATTTCATAAAAGCTTTTTCATTATTTCACTTAGGAATGTTCAAAACATGAATCCCCACCTCAACTAGTACTGTACAGTCCCTTAAGTTTTTACGGCGCATTTCAATTATGGCTCATAACTTTTGATCCATATATCCGTTTGTGACCAAACTTGGCTGGTAAATGTCCCTTGGGGAGTCGAAGATCACCACAAGGTCAAAGGTCATAGGTGGGGTCAATGAACTTTCGGGATTTAGAAAAACAATTTCTTTTATGCTTTATGGGCGAGACACATTTTGGCACTTGCCTTGTTTCACTTTTCTCACATAATAAAAGAGTACTTGACTTACCTCTTTCTTAAGTCAAGGGAAATAAATAATATTACCCTTCATATACATAAAGTGACAAGCCAAGGGAATGTATAATTCTTTCAGAAAATGAAATTTTGTGAAATTCCCTGTCATAAACTCAAGAAGTCTCCTTATGATGCCAAGTCACTTTGATTCTGCATGAGGCTTCCTGAAAACTTTTCTCTTGATGTCAGCGTAAAGAGAATTTAAAAAAAAAAAAAAAATCTTGATTTGGGAATCACTTTGCCTGTGTAGATGCATCCAGCGTTAAAGGACAAGTTCACCTTCATAAACATAAGGATTGAGAGAATGTAGCAATATTAGTAGAACACATCATTGAAAGTTTGAGGAAAATCAGATAATCCGTTCAAAAGTTATGAATTTTTGAAGTTTTTGTGCAGTAACCGCTGGATGAGAAGACTACTGCAGTGTATGAATAACTTAGATGTCACATGCGTACAACAATATAAGGAAAATATAAAGAGAATTTCACAAAATTCCATCTTTTGAAAAAAGTACACATTCCCCTGACTCGTTACCGACAAATGTTGTGGGTAATATTATTCCCCCTGCCTTTAGAAACAGGCAGGTCAAGTGCTCTTTTATTATGCGAAAAAGTGAAAATATGTTGAATTTTCTTTTACATTTTCTTTATACTGTTGTACGCATATGACTCACAAGCTGTAGTAGTCTCCTCATCCAGCGGTTCCAACACAAAAATTTTAAAAATTCATAACTTTTGCATCGATTGTCCAATTTTCCTCAAACTTTCACTGATGTGTTCTACTAATATTGTTGCATTCTCTCAATCCTTATGTTTATGAAGGTGAACTTGTCCTTTAAAGAATTTCCCCGATCACTCTTTGGAACCTTTCTGATTTTGATGGATGTATGTTGGCAGCCCCGTGGTGGCCATAGGCTTTTAACCCATTGAAGGCAAGTCCCGAGTACACTCGGGCAGGTGTCTATGGGAAACGTGTGTTCTAGCCAAATCAGCTCGTCCCTTTAACATGTTCAGACACAGTGACATCGGGATGTGTACTTTGGAGTGGGAAGGCTGCCCCGGCTCAGATATATATTCGAAAATCCCTGTAACGATTGTGTGAAGAGCTTACTCTTCTGTTCCAGAAAGGAGGAGGCATTGTACAGCTAGCAGCTTACAATTATAAATGTAGACAAAATTTGAGCACGTTTGATGGGTCATAAAGCCATGACCTTCTACAGTACGTGTAGTCATGTTGACATTGTCTTGTTGTACGTCAAATTGCAAATTGTGTCAGATAAATAACAAGAAATCAACTTGTTAGTTTATTCATTATTTTTGTTTTGGTCTCTCTCCCCCCCCCCCCCCCCCCCCCCCCCAATATGCAGGTTCATCTTGTAGGGATTGATATATTCACCGGCAAAAAGTATGAGGACATTTGTCCATCCACCCACAATATGAACGTGCCTAACGTTTCGAGGAAAGATCTACAGGTAAGTCCCTACCAGATGCCCCAAAATCTTCAGTCAACACTGCTAAATTGAAATCTCTTTCAGGTATGTTGACTGGTGGTGGTAGGGGTACTATGAAAATTATTGCTGCGTCAACATCTTCCAGCCATTAGTTTTCGTGTCTTGGTATATGGGTAATTCCGTGAAGTTGGGGCACAAAGTGTGACATTTTAGCATAACTCAATACTAATTATGCTATACATATATTCTTTATAGGCTTTACATTTGTATTGAGACCATACATTTTCCTGGAAATTTTGTGCCGTTCAGACTCAATTTTGATGAAGTTATTTTCAAAAAACGTAACGGTGTCCTGTAGCATCGTGACGTGTCCATGTAGCATCGGGATAGTTAAAATCTGGTCGTAAAAGACAAATTAATGCAATTAGCTTGACCAAAATTTGATATAATATGCATAATTACTAGATTAGTCAGATAGCTACATATCTTAACTCTCCTTTCCACAGTTTTACTTTAACAAGAAAATTTCACAATGTGTCACTATGCTACGCGGTGTCCACCAAATGTCACAAAAAAGGACACCGCGTAGCATCGTGATACATTTTGTACTTTTCTTTTAGAATTAAAACTGTGTACACAGGAAATTTGAGATATTTAGCTATCTGACTAATGTAGTAAATATGCATATTGCATCAAATTTTGGTCAAGCTAATTGCCATAATTTGTCTCTTAGGACCAAATTTTAAAATTTCACGATGCTACATGGACACGTCACGATGCTACAGGACACCAAAATAAGATTTTTGCAATCCACGAGTAAGATATTTCATCTTGAAATGTTGGCAGGTGTGCGTTACATATTGTTTAATAACTTCATCAAAATTGAGTCTGAATGGCACAAAATTTCCAGGAAAATGTGTGGCCTTAATGCAAATTAAAAGCCCACAAACAATAAATGTATAGCATAATTAATATTGAGTTATGCTGAAATGTATTTTTCAAATATCACGATGCTACATGGACACTGCCCCAACTTCATGGAATTACCCATAGTTCCTTCTCTGATGAGAGAGAAAAAAAGTAAGAAGATGGGTAAGATTCATCTTGTCATAGTCATGTATAGAACCAGAAATGATGGTGGATGAAATAAGCCGGGGGTTGTGGGAGAAAAAAAAACACACATGATGTAATTGTTCGACTGAGATTATTGATATGTACATATTTTTCAATTGCCTCAGCCACAAAGTGTCGCCAGAGGCATTATGTTTTCGGGATGTCTGTCCATCGTCTTTTGATCTGTAAACTAGTTTGTGGACAGCGTAAAAACAAAAACAAAAAAAGCTGTTTTGAGGTATCCTAATGAAACTTGGCATTCATACTGTTGGGTTCTCATGCTCAAAGTAAAAGGTCAAGGTCAATGTATTAAGATTTCACCATTTCCCCCATATATATCAATGCAATGTGTGAAGTTATTTTCTTGAAACTTTGTGTTACATATATATTGCCAGATAAAGATTCTCTAGGGAAAGTTCTGGGCCATGGGGTTATCTTTTGATAGGTTGAGTGAAAATGCTGACATTTTCTCTTTTTTCTACATATCTCGGAAATGTCTCGAGGTATTTTTATGAAACTTATACTGCCTGACGATGATTCTCGTGGGAAGTTTGGGGTCAAAGGTCAAATTTTACTCGTTGTATATACTTAATCATACTAGGTACAAGTATATACATACATTGCTGCCTGCAAAACAATTCTGTAAGGAAAGATGTTGGCCATGGGGTCAAATGTCAAGTGAAAATGTTAAAATATCACAATTATTTACCATATTTTGAAAATACCTCATAAGTATTGGCATGAAAATGGATGTAAACCTGTTAGAGCTTATTTGAAGAATTGTGGGTCATGGGGTCAAATAGCAAGGATCAAAGGTCAAGTGAAAATGATCAAATTCCCAACTACAGCGTGTACTTGCTCTCTGTAGTAAGCAATTACAGTGTAAGCTACAAATGTAACCATGCAAATGAAGCCCAGGACAATGAATGTAAACACTCATTTCAATTTTTTGTCAGTTTTGTGAAACTGTCATCTCACATTGTCCAGACGTACCTACGTATTGGGAGAACCATGCGATATGGCGGAGGCATATTTCTAGAACCTATTTTCAGTATGTTTACAGTTTGACATGTGCAGCAATGTCATAGTTTGCAGAAGTACAACATAAAGTAGGTGAACCAAGAGTGAACTCAATTTATTGGTGAGGCTGATCGCGGAAAGAGCTAATCAAAATTTACTCCTTCGGAATAACATGCACATAGTTGCTCATTCATTTGGTGTGCAGAGTAAGATTCAACATATTTTCACTTTTCAAGTATAATGACAGATTTGACTTACCTCTTCGAGTAAACGGGGAGTTATATTACCCTTAACCCTATCTCTGTCACATAGACGAAGCCAGAATGTTCAGACATTTTGCAGTGCGGAGACATGGGATTGTTGTTGGCCAGTTCTGATTGTTATTATTGACATTAATGTGTCATGTTATACATCATTTGAAAGCTTATGGTCTATACTTTCATATTACATAATAATCTGAGTGAGGGCGCCCTCACATTTTAAGTAGGATGCCCTCTTATGTCACATAATTATCTTTGCAGACTTACTTGTACATGTTACCACCTCATTTTCTCACACAATATGCTCTTATACCCCCAAAAAGGTCTATACAAATGTTGTAGAGAATTTATTCAGCTTTCAGATGATGTGATTATTTTGTCAGTAGCATTAGTACTTTTCATTTTATGAACAAAAGTGTGTGGCAAGTACAACCTACATTTTACACACTTCGCACAATTTCTGGTTTTATGAATGAAATGTTGGCATGAAAGTAGATAAAGCATGCTAACATCTAGTCAGGATGAAAATATTAATTGATTATACGACTTTTACTTGTAGTTTAGATTATTCTTGTCCTATAATATTGCCATGTATGGTAAGATAATCTAAGGGTAAAAATTGTCACTGAAAATATTCAGTCTTCAGAGTGTCCATTCCTGTTGAGTATGCTAGACTCCTTTGCACTCTCCTCATTGAACAGAATTGAACCATCAATGTAGTCATTTGCTTTGTGATAAACCTACATTGAACATAAGTTTCATAAAGTAACGGTTTATTAGATAATAATGATCGACAGTCAAACATACCTCAGCTTCTAAGCTTTGAGACCGAGACTGTCCAGCTGCGGGTAGGAGGCTACTGTACCCTTATTGCTCCTGGCACCCTGCCCCCCTAGCCCCGGCTAACTAGAGACCCATTGCACCGCTGTTAGTGCTGAGTAAACAGCTACAACTGCTGCACTGAATGTGCAGTGTTCATTTATTCTACAGTTCATTTATGAGGCCGATATCACGAAAACCATACCCCTTCACAGAATTCAAAGATGTTGAAATCCCTATCCTGAATGTTTTCACTTCATATTTTACTATATTGACTTCGATAAAATGGATGAAAATTGACCCATGTGTACGATCTTTTCATCGCACACGGCGATCTTATTACAGTCCCACATATACAGATTCGTGTAAGTTCTCCACACAAGAAACCTATAGCAAAACTGTACACAATACATTGCAGTCTGAATGCAAATAAACATGGGCGGGGCCACCACAATTCTTTTGACTTTGAGAAGGCTTTCTTGATTGGTTGAAGGTGGGGAAGCTTTTTTGCACACTGGATATCGTTTCCTTACACTTGTCAGCCAATCACAAATGAGTTTAGAGAGTGGTAGTGTCATAGCCATTGAAGTAATCTGTCAATCAAAATAGGGCCGATTTAATCGGCCCAAGCATTTACATGGCAGGTTTTGGGCCGATTTAATCGGCCCGTTACACAGATAGGGTTAACAAATGTCAGTAACAAGTTGAGGGAATGTGTACATTTCATGAATAAATGACATTTTGTGGAACTCTCTGTATATTTTCTTTTTCGTTGTACATATGTGACATCATGAACTGTAGTAGTCTTCTCATCCAGCGTGGCTGCTCCAAAATTTTGAAAATTGAAAACTCTTCAACATTCTTCAAACTTTGCTGATGTGTACAGTGCACTCCCGTTATAACGAAATGCTCGGGACCGGCAGTTTTCTTTCGTTATAACGAAATTTCGTTATAACCGAACAAATACAATATGTAACAAAAACAAGGAAACCACGCATATATCATGCTAGTATTCTGTTTGTTGAATACTCATCTTACACTGTGCAGATATGTGAAACGGAATGGTACACTGTACCTTTTAAATTTTGTTTGGATATTACATTAAAGAGAGCATAACACACGGAGCGAACACACCGTGATGTAAAGCGTTCGCCCATGCTTGTTCCGCTACGAATTTTCGAACGCGATCCGCATTACGTTATAACGGAGCACATTTCTTTTGTTTTTCTTTGTCCGTGGGGCTCGGAAAAGACTTCATTGTAACGAAAATTTCGCTATAATCGTGTTCGTTATAAGCGAATTTTGTACCATAGACATTAATGGCAATGATTTTGGGACCAGAAGTTTTACTTCGTTATAACGAAATTTCGTTATAACCGTGTTCGTTGTAACGGGAGTGCACTGTATTGTACTATTGTATTGGTGCATTCCGTGAGTCCACATATACAGTCAAACCTGTCTACAGCGGCCACCCAAGGGAGACGAAAAAAGTGGCCATTATAGACAGGTGGCCGCTATAGACAGGTTATCCAACTTTGTGTGCATTGCCTACATTTACGTGTTTCATCGTTGTATACATACTTACACGTACATGTATGTGTGTACGTATGCACACGTGTGTTTCATGCATTGAACAATGCTGGTGTTTATAAAATTGTGGCACAGTAGCATGTGTACAGTCGCGAAGAAAGCTAAACCCTAGTGCATTATTATGACTGAATGAGTGATGAATGCAGCGGTGGCAATCACTGAAGGTTGCCCATGAATGACTGGCATAGCTACAAAGCAGAAAAACACACTGAATTATCGGCTCGGGTACGGTTCCATCGAGTCTGTGGCCGCTATAGATGAGTAAAATCTGCCGCGGGAAACAAAATTTGTGGCGGCTGGCCGCGTTAGACAGGTAGCCCCTATACAAAGGGTCTTTAACAGGGATTTTCTCTTAGGGAATTTTTCAGTGGCCGCTATATACAGGTGGCCGCTATAGGCAGGTTTGGCTGTTAGGTTTCATGCTCATTATATTGTCCAAAATCTGAGAATGTTTTGAACGTTGGGATTGAATGATGTGGATGATGCCTCTCTCTTTCCTTCCATTCTCCCCAGCTTACCAACATCGATGATGGTTACCTCAGTTTAATGGACGATGCCGGTGTGGTGAGAGAGGACATCAAACTGCCAGACAATGACCTGGGCAAGGAGATCACAACTCGCTACGAGAAGGATGACCAGATTTTGGTAAGCTCTGCTGGAAGCGAGAAATGCAGCATTTTTCCAGCTCTCTGTTGCGTATAGGAAACAGAAATAGGAAACAGAAAATAGGACATTTCAAAAAAACACAATAGAATTATTTAGATTTTTTTTTTTCTGATGGCACAATTTTTAGAATTCTGGAAAGAATATGTACACCAAAAATGTGCCTCTTTGGAGCTTTCTTTTGTGTTTTATACGAAATGGTCTGATTTCATGCATACATTATGCATGAATTAGCATAGATGATGATTTCATAGATAATCCCGCAGGCAATGTGTCTACCGATTTACATAGCGATCGTGCTGTTGATGGCCGAGATCTGGGGTGGGGGGATGGGGGAGGGGGGGGGTGGGGGGGGGACCGTTCTGCACCATATCTTCTCATTCTTGTGCCAGGGACATTTCGTTGGCAGGCTCATTGGAAGGCTACTGTGGTGCTACTGTATGCATTGTACCTCTTGTCAATGTAATTGATGCTTTAAAGGGACTGTACAGTACTGGTTGAGGTAGGGATTCATGTTTTGAACATTCCTAAGTGAGATAATGAGAAACCTCTTATGAAATATGAAAGAGCATGTAATTTTAAGAAGGATTCAACATTTATTTGATGAAAATTGGTTTTCAGATGGCCGAGATATCCAAAAAAAGTGCTAATAATAAAAGGCGACATGCCCCAACTTTATTAGTATCTCTTTGTTTCACCTTGTTTTTGGATATCTCAGCCATTTCAGAACCGATTTTCATCGAATGAACTTTTGATACCCCTTAGAACCGCATGCTCTTTGACATCTCATAGAGTGTTTTTTTAATATCTCACAAAACGTTAAAAGCTAAATCTTCACCTCGACCAGAACTGTACACACCCTTTAACCTTTCAGACAAGAACTTATCATCACTCGTTTGTTTGGAAAATTCACCAATTATTTATTCAGTTTATTTTGCTCTTTCGCCTGACTATTATTTCTTGTTCTCTCTTTCTCCCTCTCTTCTCTTCTACAGTGCACTGTGCTTACCGCCATGGGTGAAGAGAGTGTCGTTGGTATCAAAAACATGACATCTTAGGAGAGACTGTGTTGTTGGTGGCATGGGCGTACAACCAGACTCGACAACCCGTCAAGAGTTTGCGTCCACTCTCCAGTGCTCTCGTACCGCGGGTCCACTGCTTTGTCCCCTGCACATCAGTTGCATTCAGAATGAATTTATCCAAATTTCTTTTTCCGGTACAGAGTCCCATCACGTGTTCTTTCCTTGGCTCCTCATCTTTCCATTCCTAGAAAAAGAAAAAGAAAAAAAACCCAAGGTGTTCGTTCATTTGTTTGCATGAAATTTAAGAAGGATCAACAAGAACAACAACAAAAAAGTGATGATGATAAATTTAATCAAGCAGATAAGAGTTGAATTGAAGTATTTTTTTTAAAATCTCCAATATCTTGTGAATAATGGGAGGGGCTGAATCATTTTGAAATAATACTGATTGCATGTGCACTGTGTGACTACATTTACCTAATTTGTGATGAAATCTTTTGTTCTTCATTCCTTTCATGACTATAGTTTAATGCATGGGCAGGTCACAGCTGGTACAGGAAAGAAGATTGGGCACTAAGTTTTTCCCCTTTCGCGGTCTGCGCCCGATCGACTTCTTGTGTTTGTGTGACATTTGAAGAGATCTATACCAGCCTTTGATTGTATGTGCCGCTGTAAATCTTAAGTTTCCTGGAGCCTGTATTTGAAAGAATTAGCCTTGACGGGACCCTGTCGTAGAAGAGGTCTTTGGAATTATGTGTGGTGATGCCAATTTGAACACTGCGTATAAATGAGAAAATCATAATTCTGGAATGATGTCAGTCATGCAGTCATATTATGTTTAAACAAAATTAAACAAACAGCAAATACTAGAAGATAGAGCATGACAATCTTTCTATAAAAGAACGAAAAAAAAAAATGAGTTATCTCGCATTGGACCATCGGGCCATTTCTTTGGCCGTTTTTGGTGAAGTTGAGGTTTACAAAGTGAGTCTATGTGTCACAGATATTTTAAAATTCTGGCTTTGTACATGTATGTTCTATTCACATTTTTGTTTATTTCTAATTTGTGGTGTGTCATCATGATACCCGTATGAATGCGGAGATTATAAAAGAAAGAAAAGTGAGCGTGAAGCCGACTTTGGCAATATGCCCCTTTAATAGAGTTTTCTAATTTTTCTTTGTTTGTTTTTAATTTATATTTTCCTTGTTATGGAGTGGGACAAATTATGTATCGATTTACAGCTTATCGGGCAAATTCATATCTGTCAAACAACAACAAATCATTTTCCTGACATTTGGCTTTCGTGATGACGCATCACATTTGTTAGTGATGTGGAGGGTGGAAACCAATGATCTTTTTTTTCATATGTCGGTGTGCATGATAGATGTAGCAACAAATGGAACAAAGCCTAATGAATCTTGTATGAAACGAGATTTATTTGTATCCTGTGACCGTGAGTGGATTACAAAGATCTGCATCATGTGGTAAAAAAAAAAAAAAAATAAATAAATATATGTACAGCATTGTTTTGCTCAAGATTGTGTACTCTTAATAGATTTGTGCTGCCCAACTTTACCAGCAAAAAAAAACAAAACTAGGAATACAGCGGAACCACGTTATAACGAGGTCGAATATTGCGAGACACCTGATATAACAAGGTAATTTTGCATTACCCATTCCTTCTACATTGTATATTCTTTTGTTGTCCCTGTTGTAACGAGAAAGCCAATATAACGAGGAATTTCACTGGTCCCAAGCATCTCGTTATAACAAGATTCCCCTGTACTGTGTATTTGGCGAAAGCATACTGTCTGTGTGAATGTCACAATAATATCAACATTTCTAAACTTACTTTTTCTCTGTTTTTGTTTTTGTTTTTATGTTATTAATAAGTCTGTTCCTGGACTGTTTAATGGCATTTTTTTTCTCTTTCTTGTCAACACATGCTTGTAGAGTGTTATCCCAAATGTTTTCTGTTTATGATAGATAAGAGGGGCTATTGTGTGGGGGTTTTTATTTGTCAGCCGGGAGCCATGTTTTGTTGTAAGTAAAGAAAAAGCAAATTATCATTGCATATTTAGACTGTGCCTGAGTACACTGTAGTAACGCGTTGGAGTCGGTCCTCTTATGTTGTGTTTGGTGATGGTTCATGTTGAACTGCATCCCATGTTACTACTTTATGGACTTCTGCTCCATCTCATCCCATTCTCGCTTGAGGACTCACAGGAGCGGTTCTCAGCCCAGGAGCACCATGGGAGTCATTTCGTCATTCGCCTTTGTGTACAATTTTGTTCTCCAGTGTCACTGGAGCATGGTCATTTCTGCATTTTGAAAAAAAAAAAAAATTGAAGAGGCAGATGCCAATTGACCATTAGCTAGATTTCAAAGAACCTGCATTCGATTTGGCATTAGAGCCTCACATGTTCTTGATTTTGTGTACAGTAAGAATACATTTTACTGTGGAATGCAGATTTTCTATTGCATCATTGTCGCTCTCCTCACGAAAGCAGCATTTCTTCCCAGATGCCATGTGTGGTGCATTGTAATAGTCCCATCCAGTGTGTTCGAAAGCAGGTAAACCTGAGTGCTTATAAAGAAAGGAATTAATACATGTCGGTGGTCAGTGTCTTTTTTTTCTTCTTTGAATTATCTATTGATTTTTTCATTTGGAATAGGAAAAAAAAAAATGTTTTAAAGATGTACTTGTTCCAGCTCGTGGACGGTTTTGTAAACTTCTGCCGTGCCACGAGTGTGCTGCAGTCCAGTGCCTCCTCCGAGGGCTGGATGCTCTTTCGACGATCCATAGCCCCGAACCGCTTTCTGTCGGCGAGTGACGCTGCAGAATGGATCGATTTTGTTACGTCATTCTGCACTGAGATATTGCAGACCAGTAGAGACTCGGCCGTCAGCCTGTGTAGGGTAGGGTGACAGGGTGGACTTCCGTGCGCAAAGCTGTCAATGCCGAAAATTTGTTTTAGGTCCTTGTGGGATGGCAGTAAAAGAGGGAGGTCAAGATTGGTTGACTGAGCATATGTAGTGTGACACTCTGATACACTCTAAGCAGATGACGGCATCATGTGTTGTTGTTTTGTTTTTTCTTTCATGAAATTATTCAAACTGCTATTCCTATTTGTAGAGAAGAATGGATATTTGGGAAACATTAACAAGGGGGGGGGGGTGGAGTAAGATCTCTTGTTACAGTGTGTAAAATTTCGAAATTGTGTTTGTTTGGTGTTGATGAGAAAACATCAAATGGCTTTGTAGTGAATCAGTCTTCTTCTAGGATCTGTAGTGAGCACAAAAAAAAAAAAAAAATGAAGAGTAAAAAGAGATATATGTCGCAGGTCCTGTGAGTGCAAATTCATTTATCTCTTGTCGTGTGAACATGTCAGAGAGGTATGTACATTGCCGTCAAACCCCGAGTGCTACAGGAGGGAAATAAATGTAGCAACAAATGGTTCATTTCACGTGGAGCAAGTGTCTGGCAAGAAACTGACCACAGAGGGCTCACTTCTATAGTAAAGAGAGATGTCCTTCTGTATGCTGCGTTTTGCCTTGCATTGTTATTGCTTTTGTTTTTGTTTTTTCATTTCTTCCCTTGGAAACTATTGGAATCGTTCTCCGCAATTCCACAAACAGGAGACAAAATGATAGCGTGATTGAATTTCTAGCACTTGACAAATATCTCACATCGATGCAGCGACAGTTTGTATACCCAAAGCACTTGATGGAAGACAGAAAAAGAAAAATCCATTACTGCTACATTTATGCTAAATTTTTATTCTGAAGTTATGGGTTATTCAGTATTAATGCAAGAATGATACCCAGACTGTAGATTATCAGTAGTTCAACCTGTATTGGGAAAAACAAGAGAGAACATGTAGAGCTTTGCTTTTATATACACATGAGGTAACATCACCAAAGCAATTGTAGCTTGTGCATGCAAAAGCTAGAAATGTTTTCCACAAATTCAGGTACAATTCTCGATTTAGCATTTACCGATTTGTCCATGTACCATTTACATCTGTAGGAGTTCTCAAGACACAATGTAATAAAGATATATAACTCAAAATGTTTGAACAACTGTCCAGAATTGTGTGTCTTTTCTTGATGCCGACATAGCTAGTAGCAGGGAGGCGTTGAGAGAAGGAGAAGAAACAAGAATCTCTCCTTGTACCCATGCTCTGTGCCGCCGAGAAGTTATGTGCTCCATCACTGATGTTAAAAGGGAAATCCAGTCCAAATATAAGTTAGTCTGGTAATGCCCCAGTCACATAGACATCCCGGATCACCCCGGACCACCCCAGATCTGGGGAGAGATCCGTGTTGACGCCTTGGACATCCTTGGACATCCGTGTATGTCCGTGTAGATCCGGGCACATCTGGGAGCCCAACACGAGGTCAAAAACATCCGGCGTCATCCGGGGATTGCCATGTTGGCTGAGAAATCGGGGATGGTCTGTGTGGCTGCTGTGTAGCTGCGGTGTTGATCCGTGTAGATGCTGTGTTTGTCTGTGTAGATGCCATGTTTGTTCGTGTAGACGCCCCGCTCTTCCGGCCTTATCCGTGTAGCTGCCGTGTTGATGCCGTGTGTACAGTGCTCGTCGACACTTCATCAAGGTCAAAACTATCCCAGATCACTGTGTAGATCCTTGAGGATCTGTGTTTATATGTGACTGAGGCCTAAGAAAGAGTAAAATATTACGAGTTCAATGGTAAAATTTTGATCGAAATCAGGTGAAAAATAAAGAAGTTATGACATTTTGCAGTTTCGCTAATTTTTCAGGAAACAGTTTATTGAACAGTCAATATGAATATGCAAATGGCAAAGTGAGCATGTCACCCCCTCACAACTTGCCATATAGTTTGTACGTAAAATTTAGAATTTCAGGTTATTTATTCAAATGCAATTATGCCCAAGGCTCAAATCCTGGTATATCTTAACTGATCATTACTCTTAAGTTATTCAACCAGGAATAACATCATGTTTGAGACTTCAATGCATATTCATATCCACTGTACCAGAATTGTTTTGCAGAAATTTGCAAAACTTCAAAATGTCATACTGTAACTTCCTTATTTTCCATCCGATTTCAGTCGAATTTTTACCTTTCAATTTGTAAGATTTTATTCTTTTTGTCAAATTAAAGGACAAGTCCACCTTCATATACATAAGGATTGAGATAATGCAGCAATATTAGTAGAACACATCAGTGAAAGTTTGAGGAAAATCGGACAATCCGTTCAAAAGTTACGAATATCTTAAGTATCTGCGCAGTCACTGCTGGAAGAGAAGACTACTACAATGTATGATGTCACATGCGTACAACTATATAAGGAAAATAAAAAGAGAATTTCACAAAACTTTACTTTTTGAATAAAGTGCACAGTTCTTCGACTTGCTACTGACGTATGTTAAGGGTAATATTATTCCCCCTGCCTTCTGAAAGAGAGAAGTCGAGTGTTATTTTGTTATGCGAGAAAAATGGAAATATGTTGAATTTTCTTTATTCTTTCTTTATATCGTTGTACTCATGTGACATCACAAGCTATAGTAGTCTTTTCATCCAGCCATGACTGAGCAGAAACTTCAAAAATTCATAACTTTTTAACGGATTGTCCGATTTTGCTCAAACTCTCACTGATGTGTTCTACTAATATTGCTGCATTCACTCAACCCACATATCTATGAAGGTGAACTTGTCCTTTAATGTATATTTGGACTGGATTTCCCCTTTAATAAACTGCTTTGGCAAAGCACGGTATTCCTAAAATACAACATACCTAGCCAGCAGCAATTCACCGTCCCCTTCAGAATTTTCAGCAGCGATTGTAAAGAGTGCAAAGAATATGGGACACATGAAGAAAACTAGTAGAAAGTGTACTTCTGTAACAGTAAAATGCTACTAAACACTCTGAAACACGCTTTTTCAAGTACATGTACTTCATTCGAAAGATTTAACATTCAAGTGCTAAACCTGATGAACAATAATTATTTTGCTCAAGTGTACGCACTCGTGTTGACTTTTTATGAGATTCTATTACTCCTTTTTCAGTTTTGTTTTTTTTTTTATTTTTTAAACCTGAAGTAGCTCTACCGTACAAGATTACCACCAAGTTTCATACAGGATTTCAACATTTCCCCTGAAATACAGCTTAGAATTGTTCAAATCAAGAAGCTCTTCTTTTGTCTCCATATCCAAACTCCATGGAAGAGCGGCTTGGCGCATGGAACATCAAAGCCAGTGAAATGCTAAGCATTCAATTATTGTCATGCTATAGAACCTATGCATAGATTTGCACAAATTGCGGAGAGATTCCACTCCTCGAACACCTCCCTGCTAGTAGTGAGCTGTATTTAGTCAAGCGAGTGTGATACGTGTACATGTATACCTGTATAATGTTTTTTTACAACTCTTTTTTTTTTTACCTCAGAAGTAGAGCTGCAGACTGGTCTGCTTATACGCACCCACCACACACATATGATTATGTATATATAGATAGATACATAATAATAAATGGCCTACATAATTAATGTGTGTATAATTGTGTGTGTGTGTGTATATATATATGTATACACTCAGCAAAAAAAGTAAGTTCCCCCCCCCCAACATTTTTGGATATATCTCAACAAGTATTTCACCAATTTTCATAATTCAAACAGAAATGGATAAGGAATTTATTACTCATAACGTGAGTGGCAAATCATTGCCACCAGATATTATTGGTGTGAAAAAATGCATTTCATGTCAAAATGCATGGAAACAAAAGTTGCACTTTAGTGATTTGCAATGACTTTTATGCAAATAATCAAACAATCACTCATGATTCTGAACATTTAAGCATGGTTTATTGCATATTTCTCTCTCTTTCTTTCATGAGCATACAGTGAAGTATTTGATAATTGATATGTCCACCATACACTTCAATGACCAGCCGGCATCTCTTCCTCATACTGTTAACTAAAGTTTGTACGTGGCGCTGCTCAATGTTGGCCCATGCTCTCTGCAAGATGCGCTGAAATTCTTGCAGTGAAGTGTCATCTTTCACCTTCTTGCTCGCTTTCTGCTAAATGATATCCCAAAGATTCTCTACTGGATTACAGTCAGGGGATCTTGCGGGCCACTCCATACGTTCGATGCTATTTCCCTCAACAAACTGATCTACACCTTGAGCGCTTGATGCAAAATGGCCTTAGGCACATTAATGTGATCAGCCCAAATTGGAATTACAAACCACATGGCTTCTACCAACATTTTCATATTGAAAAGGCTATTGTTTAAAAAGTATGCATAACATCTGTTTAATAGGGAAGCACATTGTACCTGAAGAAATTCCTGAGAGTTACACAATTTAAAAGGGTCATTAGCTAACTTACATAGGAAATGTATACAATATGCTTCATATAACCTGAAGTGCAACTTTTTTTTTCCCCATGCATTTTGACATAAAATGCATTTTTTTTTTTACACCAAAAATGATATCTAGTGGCAATGATATGCCATTCATGTTATGAGTAATGAAATTCCCTATCCATTCCCGTTTGAATTATGAAAATCTGTAAAATACTTTTTGAGATACATATAAAAATGTTAGGGGGGAACTGACTTTTTTTGCTGAGTGTATATATATATATATATATATATACACACACACACACGCACACAATCCACTGTACATGTACCATATTCTTACACAGAAATTAATTTTCACACTTCATGGAAAATATTCACAGTGAGAAACCAGTCCTGTGATGCGCGACAACTGAAACAGCGCCCTCTGTGTGAGATAGACATTACGGTCCCCCTTTTCGCCATGCTTAAAGTGAAAACTAAGTTTCGGTAAGTGCTTGAGAACCCGTCTAGCACCATTTCATTTTTGCTTGCAATATATCGAAAGAGTCCACTAAGAAACTTACCTGGCTGACGCGGTTTGCCCGAATGATGAGTCGGTTTGGAGTATTTTGAGAAAAATAATAATAGTAGGAAAACCGACTTTTATTCCAGAAGGCTCCAGACTAACTCGGTCTCGGGAAAAATTCGACCCTACTTCAGACAATTCACACGCAGTTCGTGATCGCCACATTCTACTGGCCACTGCATAATACCAAATGAGGCCTACTAGTAACTGAATGGACAGGAAAGTGCGTGCTAACGTACAATGTAATCCTGTACAAACAAAACAAAAATGACAGCGCGCGGTCCTCAGTTGCTGAGACGCGCGGTCTTTGGAGTTTTTGTTGTTGTTTATCAAGCGCCTTTGATTGTTTTAGAGGTGCTTGATAGGCGCACACTAATTTTACATGCGCGCAAAAGAGGTTTTTGATGCGCGCGTTGTAACAACTCGGACCATTACTGCGAGTAGCCAGAACACGAAGCGCTAGTTTCAGGGCGCTCCCATAGGACAACACTGTACACAGAGGGACAACCATTACAACTCATGCATCCCGCCGTCATCAAAGCGAAGCCGAGCTATCCTCGAGTGAGAGTTTAGCCTGACCCCGTTCGGGTAAGTAGGGTTGACTGAACCTTTTTGATTAATATTTCGCATTTTCGTCGTTACCCATCGAATATCTTGTTATAACATCGTTATCCTGCACATTTCCTAAGCATACGTTCACATTTTGGGAGCGAAATTTGACAACTTTTGCAGTCGTACCAGAACTTTGTTTGGGCTTTAAGTCGAGAATGGGATCGAAGTTAAAATGTACATGACGTATTTTAGCAAAACGAAACCCGCGCTTCGTTCCTTTAACCAATTAGGTCCTCGGGGAAAGTTTGCATTAGATTTGGCAATGCTGAAGTTCCTGCGTATCCTATATTGGCGAAAAATTGGACGAAACTGGGTAGATTCATAAAATCTAGACGGTGCGCCCCCTCTGTATATATCTTTCTTTTTTTTTTTTAGGACACGTGTCCTAAAAAAAAAAAGATATATACAGGGCCGGCGCAACCGTGGGAGCTCGCCCCCCCCCCCTCCCACTTTTTGTGCACCATACAAAGGAATACAAAGTGTAAGGTGTCATCAGTTTGGGCCCCCACACTTTTTTTCAACCCGGAAGTACGTAAGTGGCACTAATATAGAAAATCTTAGAGATCTTGAAGTATGGCGGCGGTAAGGTTATGTGTTTTCTCTGAAGACCTTTTTTTTTTTTTTTTTTTTGTAACACCCGGAAATGGGAGGGGAGAGAATGAGCTGAGGAGCATTTTTTTTCTCTGCTTGTCAGCTTAAGAAACCCGGAAGTGGACGGGGAGAAGAGATGAGCCTTTTTTTTTTTTTTTTTTTTTTTTTTGCTTGTTAGCTCATGAAACCCGGAAGTGGGCCCCCACACTTTTGAAAACACTGCGCCGGCCCTGATACATATAATGATAATAATAATAATTATCATAAATAGCGAGCCACCTAGCTTTGCAAAAGACTATCCATTGTACCCCGCCTCTTGCCATTGACCCAATTTCTACTCCTGCCTGACAGGGTCAAGTGGTATGCTTTCCAATCTCCTATCCTGATTATACAGGATGTTCACACAGGGCAGGATTCGCACTTATGGCCTCTGGTGTAACCAGTCCAAAGGCATACTTATTATCGCTTTATAGACCATAATGACCCTGCACCACAATACCAACAAAAAGTCGCCTGACGTGGATTTTTAGTTAAGGGCAGATTCTGAAAAGCAGACTCTAAGCTTTAAAATGATGTATAACTCAATTCAAATGGACTCCCCTACCCTACCTAAATACTGGAAAGAAAGCACACACTCTGGAAAAGTGTGAACTGAGAGAAGAGGCTCTGAAGTACACAGTCTATTCTTTACCAAGCCGTGCTAGCTGCGCCATGAAAGGGACAAAAGACAGGATGTAAACCACCGAAGCAACAACAATGAAGGGATTATCAGATTAAGCTGAAATTGAGCATGTTCTATTAACACATTCTGCCCATGGTGACAGATGCTAACTTTCAAAGCAGTAGCGTCATCCTTTCAAAACTTATTAGACTTAAAAGTGAAGAGTGTGTAAAGGATTTCAAGACATGAAAAGGGGCCTCTAAGACGTACCTGATCATTGTACTCTTCCTTCCTCCAAAAAAAAAAAAGGGTTGTAGAAAAACTGCTAAAACCACACTTTCCCATTCATGTTAAGACGCCAAACTGTAGAATAATGTAGAAGAAGGATAGCTATTTCAGAAAATATGTTAAACTCAAGATTGACTTGGTTGAACCATTTCACCTTTTTTTGAGTCCTCACGTAAAACAAAGGGGTGCGACTGTTTGTTTGTTTTGTGATGCATGGTCACGTATAGGGTTCCCTTGATCAAACTAAACAACAGCAAATATAACATTTGGGAAAGCTATAACTATTTGAAGTTGTGATGGCATACTGACCGCGACTCATTAAAAACAGAGAGAGAAAAAAGAGAAAACACTATACTTAAAAGAAGGATGTCGATACTGGTCACGTGACAAAGCAAAAACAAGGATAGCAATTTACCACGTGTAACTACAGTGTACTTTTTCGTTCCGGTCGGTCAACAAATTTATTGCAGATACATGTAGTATGCTGCATCTGAAAATCTGGAAACAGTACAATCCAGACCCTCTTAGGGCTTGGTCGTGTCAGAAGCAGACTACAAGGTGCCATGCAAAAAGTCGGCTCTGCTGATTATGTCTCTTAGCTGTAGTGTCATATTAATTCGTCTTGGTGGATATTTCCTCCATTTTTAAACTAAAAACTCAAAAGGGGATAATATATTATCAGCACTCATTAAATTAAAAAAATGTCACTGAATATGGAATACATTGCCCTGAGACACCATTTCTCCCACCGACTATGATTATGAAATGGTGCTCAAACCAAGAAAACTAGGCAAACGTCGATTGTGAAGACTTGAAGGCAGAAACTAGCAAAGCTGTGAAGGAAAACATTAATTTCAAGACCGGGGTTCAAGGACACCAACATAAAAATGAGTCTACCAAAGCTTTTTTTGTCGACTTACATTGTACATCAGAAGGAATACACACCTTTTAAAAAAAGACTAAAGATCCGACCACATGACTCTTTGAAAAAACGTGTAAGAAGCGATGCTCTCTGATTAGAAGGCGTTAATCGCAGACACATACAAGAAGATCGCTCCAAAAAAAGAAAAAAGAAAAAAAGAGAGACATTTTGAAAATCACATCATTGCTCTTACTGACTAACACCAAGATCATGACGTCGACAACGCTGATGAGACCAATGATTAAACCCAATATACTTAAAAGAAGGATGTCGATACTGGTCACGTGACAAAGCAAAAACAAGGATAGCAATTTACCACGTGTAACTACAGTGTACTTTTTCGTTCCGGTCGGTCAACAAATTTATTGCAGATACATGTAGTATGCTGCATCTGAAAATCTGGAAACAGTACAATCCAGACCCTCTTAGGGCTTGGTCGTGTCAGAAGCAGACTACAAGGTGCCATGCAAAAAGTCGGCTCTGCTGATTATGTCTCTTAGCTGTAGTGTCATATTAATTCGTCTTGGTGGATATTTCCTCCATTTTTAAACTAAAAACTCAAAAGGGGATAATATATTATCAGCACTCATTAAATTAAAAAAATGTCACTGAATATGGAATACATTGCCCTGAGACACCATTTCTCCCACCGACTATGATTATGAAATGGTGCTCAAACCAAGAAAACTAGGCAAACGTCGATTGTGAAGACTTGAAGGCAGAAACTAGCAAAGCTGTGAAGGAAAACATTAAGTTCAAGACCGGGGTTCAAGGACACCAACATAAAAATGAGTCTACCAAAGCTTTTTTTGTCGACTTACATTGTACATCAGAAGGAATACACACCTTTTAAAAAAAGACTAAAGATCCGACCACATGACTCTTTGAAAAAACGTGTAAGAAGCGATGCTCTCTGATTAGAAGGCGTTAATCGCAGACACATACAAGAAGATCGCTCCAAAAAAAGAAAAAAGAAAAAAAGAGAGACATTTTGAAAATCACATCATTGCTCTTACTGACTAACACCAAGATCATGACGTCGACAACGCTGATGAGACCAATGATTAAACCCAATTCATCCAAACTTTGCTGGCTGCTCTGGGAAAAACACAAGACAGTGATTCATGCATAAATTCACTTGAGCTAGTTATGTTGAACTCTGCATGGCAGATATAATCATACCAGTATACTTGTTAAAAGTTCATACGTACATTATGAAACGCATGAACAGGAGAAGGGTAAAGGTAATGGAGAATCAAGCATAAGAGGGATCGTTTTCGGTAAAGGACTACTTCAAGAAGTTTTGATGACACAATCAACCTGGCTTTTTCTTTTTTTTTAACAAGTTATGTTTGTATTAGTATAACCTGCTCACATAATCACAGTACCCAAATATAATCATGTATGATCTCTCTGACAAAGACCCATTCTTCAAGTTAGTCACCATTACCAGTGGCGGATCGAGGGGTGTACCGGGAGCGCGCCCCCTCTTCATTTTTTTAGACAAAAGAAATAAAAAGAACAAATGGGGCTCGTGCACCCCCCCCCCCCGTTTTAATTTTGTGAAGGCGCCTCCCCGTTACGGAATTCCTGGATTCGCCCCTGATTACACTGAAAACTCAATGGAAAACTTAGAGCTCGATAGCTTGATTGAACTTCAGTATATTGCGATGCGAACTATAACGCAAAATGAAAAAGAACAATCTTTCGAACAGACAGACAAACAAACCAGACAGTACACTCTAGTTCAAAGACGATATTTTATTTTTCTACAATAATTCCAGTATTCTGTACAGTGTACACAAATTTGCTTACAAAACTGGATAAAGATGAAGTCGGTTTTGTGTAATGACTATAGCTGTATTAGTATACATGACTGAACCGCATCCAGAAAGTGGAAATAGTCCAGAGAAGAGCTGCGAGATTCACTCTGGATCGCTACCATAACAATATACCTCTAGTGTCACTAAAATGCTGCAAGAACTTGATTGGATCACTCTGGAACAGCACAGAGAAAATCACATGCTAACCATGATGTACAAAATACTAAATAATCTTGCTCATCTTTCGGCACAGGACTATAATATCAAGCAGGTTACTTAGTTGACGAGAGCCACCCAACTACATTCATATCAGAATGATACCATCACACGCGAGAACTGAATCGCATCGTCATTTGTTCTTTCCGAGAACAGTTTCAGGAGCTGGAATTCCCTGTCCTTGGAAATTGTTGCAGCGCCATCTTTGGGAGCATTCCGTAACCGACTAACGGTTAATCACAGTGGCTAGCCCCGTTCTTCATACTATTTGTGATGTGCTTGTAAATAATGATAATATAATAATAATAATAATAATAATAATAATAATAATAATAATAATAATAATAATAATAACAACAACAATAATAATAATAATGATAATAATAATAATAATAATAATAACAATAATAATAATAATAATGATAATAATAACAATAATAACATATATATATATATATATATATATATATATATACATATTTACATATATATATATATTATATATATATATATATATATATACATATTTACATATATATATATATATATATATATATATATATATATATAGACTGTATACACCATTGTATTTTATTTTCTAACACAATGTAGCTTCAGAATGTTTTCTTGTAGTAGTACCCACATAACTGAGAAGATGAGATCTCGGGCAATGTCGGATCTCGACTTCTCGACTTCTCAGGCCAGAAAGGAGAGAGAAGACGAGATTATATCTCGCTTTCTCATGCCTACTCTGACCCCAAAAGGTCGGGAAAGCGAGGAATGATCTCGCCTTCTCGATGGCACTATAAGCTTCTGTAGAATAATGTATACGACCGAGGGTAAAGGCCTATCCACTGGTATACGTTTTGTGCCTATCTACAATTATGTGAATATGTCGTGTGAATTCCTACCTCGATGCTTCCGACACGCTTTTAAGTGTGTTTACGAGTTCTTAAGTCCGGCCTCCAGAGCAAACGAAAGTTCCGATAATTGATAATCACGGTTCCTGGCAGCCCTGGGGATGACGGTTAACCTTTCTGTACCAGGTAATTTGGACAGTGTATACACCACTGGGATTTTCTAGTGTGCCAATTCGCTCTCTAAATCACACAAGGAGTTAAAGGGATCGTATAGTTTTGGTTGAGACCTAACTTCAGGTTTCGGTGACATTATGACAAATCTCTTATAAAACAAGAGAGAGAATGTAATTCTAAGAGGAATTCAACATTCATTTTCTGAGACGAAAATTGGTTTTGAAATGGCTGAGATATCCAGCGACAGAACGATTCTAATGAAAGGTGGGACCAACTTTTTATTACGATCACTTTGTTTTACTTTGTTTTTGGATGTCTCAGCCTTTCAAAACCAATTTTCATCAAATAAACTTTGAATTCCTCTTAGAATGGTACGCTGTATGCTATTTCATAAGTGGTTTCTTGGTATCTCACAAAAAAGTTATAAGCCAATTCCTCATCTACACCAATACTATACCATCCCTTTAACCTACCGAATCTCTTCCACAGTGGCCATCATATTGAAGCAGTTTACTTACGCATTCATATATTTCCTGGTACTTCCTTATCAGCAAGATCGTCTAAGAAAGCAGTAAGTCAAGCAGCAATCTAAAAATCCACGCACAATATGGTTCTAGTACCTGATAGGTCAACTGAATAATTCGTTTTCCTGCCTAGGTCGCAAAAAGCCGGCAAGTTACTGACGTTGAGGTGATTATCTAAGTACTAATACTATCAAAAGCTTTTACTCACCAGGGGGGCGTTTCATCAACGAGTTCGTCGGAGGCTTTCACCGACGAATTTGCTATCAGCCAATCAGACCAAGAATTTCATTAGCTTTTAACAGTTGTCAGTGTAAATCCTTGCGTCTGATTGGCTGATAGCAAATTCGTCGGTGAAAACCCCCGACGAACTCGTTAATGAAACGCCCCCAGGAGGATCCTTTTCTCTGCGTAGCGTGAACCATGAGCGTATACCCAATGGTGTTCGGTTGGGAGTTGACTTAATACTGTCTTGATATGTTTTACTCTTTATTTCATTCATCTTGCCCCCCCCCCCCTCTCTCTCTCTCTCTTTAGATTGAGATGCTTACTGCAGACTCTTTCATTCAAAGGCTCCAAGCCGACCGACCAACGTTTTTCTTTTTGTTTTGTTTTTTATTATTATTCGCCTGCTTCATTGATATCCTTTGTTTTTATGTCTGAAGCCAATTACATGTATTACTCTTCAGTGATTGGTCCTACGTTGAGATTGCAGGAGCAGTCAGATAGCTGACTGGCGAAAATTATGGAAATTTGATAAGGGTAATTATACCTTAGCCTCGTTAAACGTGTAAGATAATCACATTTGATACAATGGTCATATTTGTATCATAATTATTATATACTTCACTGCAAAAAGTCCGGTGTTAAATAGTGAACACCGAGCTGGTGTTAAATTTTCGGTGCTCATTTATGGTGTTAAATTAACACCTGCGGGTGTCATTTCCAAATTTTAAACTGTTTTTTAAAGAGTTTCTTAGTAACTGCACTTCTTGTTGATTTTTTATTTAAACAAGACGATCAAGAATTTTACATTAAAATACTAGATTTTTGAAAAAATGTGAAAATAAATTTACACCAAAGTAACACCAGCTGGTGTGGTCTCTTATTGAAGCTGGACGGGTGTTACACCATTGATATTAACACCAACAAATATCAAATCAACACCATGTGGTGTCATTTTTGAGTTAACACCAGTACAGTGTCAAAATAACACCAGGTACAGTGTCAAATTAACACCACGAAGTGTCAGGTGAACACTTTTCAACACCATCACAGTGCATTTTTAACACCTGTGGGTGTGGTCCTTTATTGAAGTTTGATCGGTGTTAGATTTAACACCCGTGGTGTTAAATCTAACCCCGATGTTTTTACAATGTTGATACAATATCACCATGCCTTACGGTCCTTATTTGTGTGTATGAGTGCGTGTGTGTAGGTGTGTGTGTGTGTGTGTGTGTTAGTGTGTGTTAGAGATTCTCATATAGTAATACATATATGGTCGTCATACCTTACTCTTTGTTTTATGAAAGAGACTTCCACAACTTATGGAATACAGTGGTCGCTATACTTTACTCTTTGTTTATGGCTGTGAGAGATTCCCGTATTTGGTAAACAATGGTCGCCATATGAAAACCATTAACTTTGATTAAACGATTTTTATATATCATCAATTTCATACATCCATTTACGTTATCTTTGATTTTGTGTAAAAGATTATGCAATAGTCAATTCAGCTTACTTTAATTGATTTTGTGTAAGAAATTCCCACATGTATAATAATTATGCATTCTTTTAATTTTCCTTGGTTTCTATTTGTAAAGTTTCATTGCTTTTCCAAAATTATCTGTATACATATGGTATTGCATTTCATGATCATTATTCTTTTTTTTTTCAAATTGCTCAATTTCATTAACTGATACATGTATACCTTTATCTATTAAATTCTGTTAATGATGGGCATAAATTGAATGGAATTGAACCTGCGGTCAAAGGTCAAAGGTCAACTGGGTCATCAATGACATAAATTAAGCTTTCCCTACCAAGCACTGGACATTGAATGATAAGATTTTTCACCAAATACTAGTATATTGTGTTCATGTCCCTATACCTCTATGTTGGTGTTGAAGATACTACCTAGAAAATGACGATGTTTTAATAATGTCGGTTGGATGTCGAGGTCTGGAGTGCTCCTCTCGGTTACATATTGTGTGGATGTTATATACCAACATCACTATTTCGTCAAATCTTGTAAAACTCTAAAGTCTGATCGTCCTTTTGTTTAAATTTGTGCATTTCAATGACCCCCCCCCCCCCCCCCCCCCCATCAGTTCGATTGAGCAGGGAGGTGGGTGGATGGGTGGGGGAGGTAATTCTATCCTATTAAAGTCAACTGGAACGCAGGAGTGGAATTGCACTTACAGAGTAATGAGAATGTCAATTGACTTTGGAATCAACTTGTGATTTTCCCCATTGCCGGCAATTGCAGGTAACACTGCAACACGGAGATAACTTATACTGTCATCAGAATCTTGGTATATTCATCGTTTTTTTTTTTTCAATTTGATACACCAACTACGGAGATTGGAAGAGGAAGAGCTTTCTTCACATTCCGACTCTCCTTCTCCCTCGAATGATAATCATGTGCCTCGCAAGAATTGGACAATCTAATGAAGTCAAGTTCGCGTCAACCACTTTTCCAGTGGTGGACAAATTTAATTTGTGCGTCCGATCGCCAATTCAAGCCTGCGTGAAACCTACTTTTGCCAGCCTTATACAATAAGTGGGGGTTTTGAGACATCGTTCGCCTGTTACAAGGGAGATGTAAGTTTCTATCATGAAAAACGCAGTGAACAACAAAAGACCCAACACCATAGGAGTGAATGGAGAGGATAGGGGACGGGGTCACTTTGAGGTCATCCATCTGCTGCAGCATGTCTATAACATTTTCAGGTATTATTTACTATTTGCAGATAAAATTTAAAAAAAATAATAAATGTGAGTTAGTAATAGAAACAAACAATGTAACAATACTAATCAGTATAATCAATGTTAAGATATCATAGTTAAATTTCCAAATGCGAACAATCGTTATAATAAAATTTTAGAATAACAATTTAGAATAGTTTACAATTATGGTTTTATGAGATAGAAATAGTGATATCTCCTTATATTTTACGGGGTTTTTTGCGAAATTGTTATATGGTAGGATGTTTTGTGATAAAACTGACCTACACATATGCATCAAAATAATGTGATAACTCGAACATTTTTGAAATCACTGCTCCCAATGGTAAACAGTACCTTTAAGCGGCATCCTTGCTATTTATATCTAACCTGCCGACATGCGATGGCCTATATGAGACCAATCCTTTCAATAAATAATGGTATATACCGCAATCTACGCGACGATGTTAATCGGTATGATGTCGCATACAGATTCAATATCAATCATTTTGCGTTGGGACGCACAATTTGATCACTCCTTATTAGATATAATGATATCAAGTTATTGTCTCCACATGTTACTGGACTCTGTGGAAATTTTTGATGAGGAATGCGATTCAATTTTATTTGTATGATTACCTAAGATGCCACCACATACTGCTATTACCCTGAGCATGATGTATGGTGAGAATTGTTCCTGGTATATATTGGAGCAAATCCACGTGGATTAAGACTTCTTGAGAACTCTGCACGCTACGGAATTGCAAGCTATTTTGGAGAATGATTTGATCCGATCCGAAACATTTGACTATCTATAAACATGTTTTATTTCCATCACCGATACAGCTGTAATTCGATTAAAGACGAGACCTAATCATTGCAATTAAAGGTCTCTCTCTAAAAGGCAACATGGGTCGGGTGATTTCCCATAGAAACGAGAGCATCGTTTGTCATCAATTTCGTTATGACATTGACTTTTTGAATGAGCTGATATAGTTCTATCATTAATCGTCATTATTATTGTCAACCTCTTGTCGATAGGAGGGTTAATGAAAACATGGCATACACATTGGAAGGAAAATACGAGAAAGCGACGAGTCATCACAATAGACGTCCTAACCTTGGTGTCATCTCACGAGACTGACACCCATGAGCCATTCAGCCCACTAGTTCGACATTACAAAATAGGTCCATGTATGAGTCGTGCAGCTCATGAGTTTGACACTAGGCGAATAAGGCCCAGGAGTTCGACACTATGTAAAAACAACTCTCTTGTAAAGCAGTTTTATGTACTGAAGAGACTACCCTGTATAAAGAAGACAGAATAAAATAAACCCACGAGTGATTCGACATTACAACATTGGGGGCCTAATTTGTCGGTCTCGTGGGCCTTGTTTGCTTAGTTTCTAACTCAACGGCTGTACATGTATGACTCATGGGCTGAACTCGAGGGCCGTAAGATTCGTGGGTGAAGGTCTCGTGACATAACATGCACCGCGTAGCTCTCATCATTTCAAACTTGTTCTTCAAAAACCATACGCTTGGTTTTTTTTTCAGTAGCAATGTCGTCGGAACATTTAAAGGTGT
The DNA here is from genome assembly GCF_040938485.1 of Diadema antillarum. NCBI lineage: Eukaryota > Metazoa > Echinodermata > Echinoidea > Diadematoida > Diadematidae > Diadema > Diadema antillarum. The sequence continues at coordinate 62,257 of NW_027273021.1, forward strand.
AGCATGGAAGCAGACATGATGAATAGAATGATGTTTCATAATCTTAAGAATGCAATCAAGGGATTGCTATTTTCCGGGCACAACCGGCGCGCCGTTCGTGCCCGGAAAATAGCAATCCCTTGATTTGAAAACTGCCTGATTTTCAAGAGCTGAGTACCAGCAGGTATTAGGAATGAAATAATGTCACTCGGCCGCTTTCCTTCTCGCCGTTCTCGATAGACGTCATCTCCAAAGTAATTGCATTTCATCAAAATGTCATAATATTAAATGTGTGTTTGTGTGCGCGTGTGTGTATGTGTGTATGTGTGTTTGTTTGTGTGTGTGTATGTGCGTGTGCAAAACATGGCAATATCTTAACATCTCATAAGCAGTTCATACATTTTGCACGCTTCACCAATTCCACGTTTCAACGACAGATGGTCACACAGGCAGGCTTCAGAATAACCTTCGTCTAATTGCAGAATTCTTTCAGCTCTATTCGACCAAAAGAATCCGCTGGAAAAGAAAATTACATAAAGACGTTTCTCTCCATTAGCCCCTTAAAATAAATCGTGTTTCTGTCTTTTTCCCATGAATAAGACCGTGATCTTTAGGCGCCGTAGATTATGAGTCTTCTATACATCTTACTTTTCAGTCCGCCATTCTCATTCTCCTCACTACTTAAAATATCTGGGTTGTTTGTTTGTTTGTTTGTTTCATTCTATTTTGTCGTTCACTATCTTTTATAAGAGCCAAAAGAGAACAACACAACAACAACAACACCAAAAACAACAACAACAACAATATCAAACCAAGCAAATCAACAAAAATGAAAAAAATATATCCATATAAAGCAGACGTGGATTGCTTGAGCATTAAAACATGGAAGAAAGATGATCCACAGCCAACGAGTTATTACAGATTTCACTTCATAAAAACACTTTATTCACAAAGTTGTTTGAAAAAAGAAGAAAAGACATGTATAAGAAATAAAGCAGTCTTGTTCACCAACAGTAACTGATACGTCGAACATGAAAAACCTGTATTGTGTACATCATGAACACATACGTCAGACATTGTATTCAGTATTTAAAATTCTGATGGAATCATTCAATTATTATACATTACATCAAACCATATGACACACCGTTAGAATGAACTATACATCAATATGTAGCGAAATGTCAGAGACACACGGAGAAATCTGATATTGGGAATCTTTGGTTTAACTGCTTGGAAAAAAAAACTCCCTGGGTCTTTAACCTATTTTCAATAACTTCTATAAAGTTGAAATCAGGATAAATTCACAAAATATTTATATTCATCCGCTCTCATCTTAATCATTTTATTCCAACGAATAAATATATAACTCTGACCAAATATATACATTAACGCATTCGCACATGCACTCCGTCAGCTTTATAAGTGTCAGTACGATATCCATGCTGAATATAAGCAACATGTACGATGTACATACACACACAGACACACACGCTCACACAAACAAACAAACACACACACAAACAAAAACGCACACATCCATTATTTGATCATATTATAACCATGGGGCAAGAATTGGAAGCGCGTATTACTTTGTATATGAACACACAGAGTTCGTCATAATAGAAATTACGTTATCAGTTCTCCCCTTCATAGAACATTCGTCAGGCATATAAAAACGAAAATAGGTTTGATATTTGGACTTGACGCTTATTTTACAAATTACTAAAACATGCTAGTTTTCAATTTGTTTCGTGACATCTAGAGACTGCACTTATATTGAAATATCAAATTAAAGACATGAACGTAACATGAAACAAATTTGTATAATTTTTGCCGTTGAAACAGCACAATACCAAAAGGGTTAACTTGAATTCTCAACTCTTACAAGTGTGACGCCTTTTTGTTCATATTTTGTTGTGGTATTATCATTCACTCAGCGTATTACAACTCGATATTAGTTTATCTTGGTTTTTTCCTTGTTATCAAATATACTCTCTATTTTTGTGTTCCCTCTGCCTTCTTTTTTCTTGATTACATCTTCTTTTCGCTGCTGCTTTTGTTTTTGTTTTTTGTCTTTGACAATTTCCTCAAAACCTATGTATGCCACAAATTTGATAGTGAGCAGTAGTGAGAGGGAAAATCTAAAATTCATTAAAAACAGAGAAAGCCAAATTGAAATATCCTCGAAGTAATTACTGTCAAAGTCTTAAAAATGAAATTTTGCATGCCATGACATTGCCCAAATGTACTCTCCTTGTTCACAAATTGAATATGTGAAAATGAAAATGAATGCAGTCAGAAACTCCACTCATACAACACAAATTTAACCCCCCCCCCAAAAAAAAAAAACAACAACAACAACAAACAAACAAACAAACAAACAACATCAATGATACATGCAAATGAATGAAATCAGGCATCCCTCGGTGGGTCGTGTCGTTTAGATTGAGAAAAAAAAAGAAATTTTGATGAGACAACGATGAACACGTATAAATTATATTATAAACATTAAGCTGCGTTTACACCATGTTCCCGGCGGCCAGGACAGTCCCATTTGCCCAAAACGTTGTGCGCCGTGGGTAGATGAGACAATTGTAATCTCCGCATCCCTCCCCCTCCCCCCCCCCCCCCCCCCCTTCGCATTCTAGTCTTGTTCGGTCCAGTCCTAGCCCTGGTAAACATATAGCTATCAGACGCTGTTTCTCACGGCGTCTGGTCAGGCTAGACTATCAATACTTTCAGTCGCGTCCTGCAACGGACAGCCTCCAAGTTTATTGCGGCCTATTACGTGCCGCCCCGTTTTGTTGCGTACACCTCGTTTTATCGCTACATACAAGATTCCTCATTAGCACCGGGACTGCCGTGGCAAATTTTTCGACAGTTTAAATATCTGACAAGGCATCCACGGCAATCACGGCTGTAGCGTTTGCCTATCCTGTCTCACCGCCTTGTTTCAAGTCCATTCCGTTTTGTCCACGGTGGCCTGAAACTGGGCTGCCATGGTTGCCGGGAACATGGTGTAAACGCAGCTTTATGGACTGTAGCGTCAGTATCACGAAGAGTCTCTTATTGATGAGGTAAGTGTATATACTCCGATAATTTGTTGAATGTCAACTTTCTACGAGGCACTTTGTTCGTTTACCACGAATTTAACACGTCTGTCTAGATTTCCCCAACCAGTCAAACACAGAGGTATGGCATCACAATAACTGTCAATATCATTTTACTTGTGCTTTTGTTCATATCGCATTGATAGCTCTGAAACAAGACCGACAAATAGTCAATAACGTGTGTGTATATATAGAAGAATGATTCAAAAACGTACGAGAAGAGAACGCTGATGGCATTTAGCCATGGCAGCACACCCTTGATTTTTCATTACTCTGTCAGTGTGTCCGAGGCACCTGCTAATTAAAAAGGGTAACACATTCAAAGAGATAGAAGGGGGGGGGGGGGGGGGAGTGAGTGAAAGAAGCGGGTTGGGTTGGTGACTTCCCATTCAGCAATTGTCATTTTCCTTTCATCCGTTTGATGGCTCCTGCGTAAATTATAAGCACTGTTGCCTTTTTCCGAACAACTGCCGAATGACAGGCCGAAAGCATGGGGTGGGTCGGTCATCATTGTTAGTGTCGACAACGATGCCCAGCTTCTGCTAATTATCGCCGTCCCGGAGAAATCGTGACTCAGGAATGTGCCGAAGTGAATCGATCAATATGATTGCAAAATATGTAACTTCTCTATCATGTGAGGCAGGATGTGTTATCCGATCGAGCCCATCGTAGATGTGTTGAGATGTATGCCCGTTGCCTGGTTATTGCTACCAGACTCCTTACTCTTCCTCCAACCACATAGGATGTTTTTGTAGCCTGCACGGAAACGCTTGTTCATGACTCCGTAGATGATTGGGTTACAGCAGCTGTTAAGGTACCCTAGGAGCAGTGAACCCATGTCGACGGGGCGTGGCACCGCGTCGTCTTCTTCGGAAAAGACACTCCAGAACATGGTGATACAGAAAGGAAGCCAACAGATAATAAACACAAAGATGACGACGAGAAAGGACTTTGTTAGTTTAAGTTCCTCTTCTTTCCGCCGCCTCTCTGATTCCGAGCGATTCTTCTTTCGCGTTTTAGGTCTTGTGAGTGCCGATCGCTCATTTGGAGAAACACACCTACCTTTCCCGCCATCTTTCCGCGCATTATTACTGTTTCTGTCTTCATCGTCCGAAGCGATCGTCGCTTTGGATCCTTTGCGCGGGACAATCCACTTAATTTCCCGCGTTGGACCACTCCCTGAATTTAACTGCTTCTCTGGAGTACTTTCCTCACTTTCACGCACAGCGTCCTGCACGCTTTTGGGCTCCGACGTGTCAGGTGCGTCGAATTGACCACTCCCAGAGAGATCATTACGCGCCATGGCGATGGTCTGCGCGCGGAGAAGCTCATTGAGCTGGGAGCGAAGTTTTTCCCGCGCGTCGCTTGCTGGCATCTGATTCGACTCCTGCGAAGACTTCCGAGGTGGGGTCCCGTTGGCCGCGAAGGACGGCGCCGGGCTTTCCAGCGGCTTCGGTCGCTTTTGCATGGAAGCTGGGTTACTGGCGACGCGCTTTCGACTCTGACGCACAACGCGGAGAATGTTGACGTAGCAAAACGTCATCACCGAGCACGGACCGCCGAAACAGACTCCTACCATGAAGAAGGTGTAGTAAATGTTAGTCCTCCAGCTACAGAAGCAGAAGGACTGGTTGGGAAGGAAACCATATTCGCCCCAGCCTCTTGTGAGCGGGGGGAGCCCCAGGAGAGCTGCAAGACACCAAACACCTGAAGGCAGAGAAACACAAAGAGAGAAAAAAAAGGATAATCTTTTTATATTTCTATTATCATCATCATCATTATGATTTTGCAAGGTATACAGTTTAAAGGGAGACGCACGATAAGGAACAAAATCTTGGCACTTTTGCACGTAAGACACAGATTGAATCCTAGTCGCTATATTATCTTATTACATGACTTTGCTTAAAATGTTGGTGTTAAATATACCCTCTTCTGCATCTCTTCTCCCCCCCCCCCCCCCGCTCCTCTCTCTCTCTCTCTCTCTCTCTCTCTCTCTTTCTGTCCCTCTCTTTCTCTTGACAGCTTCCGGTACCACCCCGTTGTCTCTTGACAGTATATAAATACGTATTATTGCGTTGATATCATTACGCTCTTATTTCACTTTAATATCGACTGTGAACTCATGCCAACTACGCACTATGTACTTAAACATGACAGTGTTGCAGTGATGAGTTCAACGAATATCGATAAGTTCACTCAATCCACATGTATATTTGGGTGAACTCGTCCTTTAAAGGGAAAGTAAAGTATTGGTGGAGATGTGAATTAGGCTTTTAAGTGTTTGCGAGATCCCAAGAAACTACTTGTGAAATGATACAGAACATACCGTTCTAAGAGGAATTCAAAGTTTATTAGATGAAAATCGGTTTTGAAATGCCTGAGACATCCAAAAAACAAAATAAGAGTAGGATTGCTCTGTTTTGGATATCTCAGCCATTTCAAAACCAATTTTCATCAAATAAACGTTGAATTCCTCTTGGAATTATGCTCTTTCGTATTTAATGAGAGGTTTCTCATTATATCGCCAAAAACTGTTAGAAACCTAAAGTTAGGTGAGGGAGAAAAGTTTGCGGTGACACCATAAACCGCAAACCTTTCTCCCTCATTTACTAGTACTTCACCATGCAAACCTTCATGCAACTAAAGTTAGGTCTTGACCAAAACCATACGATCCCTTTAAGACCTTCCAATTAAGCCCTTTTTACACTTGTGTGTCTTAACCCCGGACTTTCTCTGACCCAGGACTATCGTTAGTCCCGTACCAATTTTTTTCAGCTTTTTACACTGGCCAATTAGTCCCATACTATCTCTTGTCCGGGGCTAAGGAGAAAACTGACCTTTATACACTCGTATTTCTTAGCCCCGGACTTTCCAAACCACATGAATCTTCATGATTACGCTGTGCACTGTACACGTACACGCACACGACGGCAGCCCTTGATTACCTCGTTTCTGATTGGTCAGTGGGGGTCGGACTTCGTCTCCGTCGCTTAGCCCCGGATTATTTTTTCGTTCTGTTTACACTCACTTGCTTGGCACCGCAATTGCGGTGCTAACCCTGCTATTTTGCAGGGCCAGAAAGTACCGGACTATCGGTGGGGCTAGCCCACTTTGGCAAAAACGAGTGTAAACAGAAAGTGGGCTAAGGATAGTCCCGTACCAACGGTGGGGCTAAGGCCCCCCTTAGCCCCACCGTTGCTTGGTACGGGACTAAGCAAAAATTTACAAGTGTAAAAAGCCCTTTAGAGATTGAAAGAGCAAACAACAGACGAGTTCCGTGTGTTCCTGTTGGTCAGGTACACTGGTCATTTTGACGGCCGGGTCAAAATAATAGGAAGCGATTTACGACTATTATCGCCCTGTGTTGTGATGTTGCAAAATTTCAATGTTACGCTGCTTGACAGAACTACATGTACATTAATGGGCGTACGTATATCATGAGCTATGTGCACTGCACAAGCTGGAAATTTCCGTGTACAGATGTTTTCGAGAATGACGAGGTGGATCGAGGACATTTTCGCAAGATGTTATTTTTGTGTTTTCGACACCTCGGCTATCATAAGTGCACTATTGCCTGTCAGTCTGAGATATTCTTGCGTGTGGTTAAAATTCGCCGTCCAATAGTGATTCGCAAAATTCGCGAAAATGAAACCCTTGCGAAAATAACAGGTTATACAGTATATCATGTCAAGCAGTGCGGTTATCTGGTTGAGCAATAGATATCTAGCCAAGATGTAGACATCGTCTCCCTATCTGTCCATCAAATCTATCTTCTCTGCTTGAGCGAGAGCATGTGCTATAAAGACTGAGCTGCTGAACAAATACGACACACATCAACAGCAACCAGTCACAACAGCCAGCACTGCGAGCCATCAATCCGCCTGGTGATTTAATCAAGATCAAATTATGCAGATTCTGGTGCAAATCTCATGTCACTTAGGCGTAACTGTGGTTTAGACTACTGCAATACTTTCCACTAAAAAGGCATGATGAGATGTTAAGGAATACACACTTCATTACCGTCATTCATCTAAAAGCTGAAATCCAGTTAAGGATGTAAATGCGCAAGTCATTAATGGGAGGCATGTGAGACATTGAGGCGAGGATTCAGGTTTATAACATTCTTTTTTTTTTGTGAGATAATGAGAAACCTCTTATGAAATATAAAAGAGCATGTAATTTCAAGAAGAATTCAACGTTTATTTGATAAGAATTGGTCTTGAAATGGCTGAGATATCAAAAAAAAAAAAAAGAAGCGATCCTAATAAAATTAACAGGGCTCGACTTTTATTAGGATCTCTTTGTTTTACCTTGGTTTTTTTTTAGATATCTGAGTCATTTCAAAACCGATTTTCATCGAATAATTCATCGAATCCCCTTGGAATGTATGTTCTTTAACATTTCATAGAGTGATTTCTGAATATCTTGCAAAACGTTATACACGCTGAATCCTCATCTCAACCCGTATTTCACAGTCTCTCTAACTTGATCACCTCGCGTTGTCATTATTGACGAATGAATATGATCAATTACATCGTTTCCCGAAACTAATACATGAAACTCTGGAATGTTTCTTTTTATTATTGGACGCAAGATTTAGACGATTAATACCTACCACTGCGCTAGTATTATCATAACAATTCTATTCATTGAGGGCAAACACCTCGCGTTGTCATTATTGATAAATGTATATGACCAAATAAATCGTTTCCTGAAACTAATACTTGAAACTATGGAATGTCTCTTTTTGTTATTGGACGCGAGATTAGAAGAAATACCTACCACTGCATTAGTATTATCATTACAATTCTATTCATTGAGGGCAAACTTAAAGTGTGAGGGCCTTTTGTTTCTAATTTTAGAGTGGAAAGTGAAAGTTCGAAAGTTTAAAGGTTTTCCTTCTCAAGTAAATGGATTGAATGGAAAATAGGTCTATCATAAATAATCGCTTCACTTCGGTGAAATCCACAACTTCGCTTTGGTTAATTTTAAGTCTGTAGTAATTTGTTTTGCTTCCCTCATTTGCACTGCCGAAGAAATAGAATGGGAGAGAGAGAGAGAGAGAGAGAGAGAGAGAGAGAGAGAGGAAGGGGGGGGGGGGGGAGAGGTAGAAAAGAAGTATTCAGATTAATCACACTTGAACATTGGTCCGGATGCTGTCTTCACGTTATCAGCTTGTAAGAGATTTGGTCTTCGTTCTAGGATGACCATTATTAGGATGAATATTATTGACTACATGGGATACCCAGTCGGAAATATCGGTTTCAGAGAGAGAGGGAGAAAATACATTGTTATCAATCTCTCTGTTATGTGAAGAGAGTAAACAGGTATATATCATGAATGGGAAACGGCGAAACTGTATACAATATAAATGGTATTAGTCTGAGTGTATATCCTCTTCACGCTACAACGTGCATGGGCATGCCTTTTTCATTTTAAGCTTTATTAGTAACATGCCATGATTCTGCGGTATTTCCCTTTCATTTCACGCTTATTGTGAGTCTTAGAAAATCCACTGAAAGTGTACGTAAATGGATGAATATGATACAGCTGTATAAATGTTTATATAATATATATTCACACAATAAAGTACACACATATATATGTATATATATATATATATATATATATATATATATTGTATGCATATTGAGCAGTTTATTGACACAGTATCAATAAGATCGACACAGTCCAATAGGAAATAAAGATTTATGACACTCTGTGATAAATCTGACGGAGACAAAAGCCAATGGAAGTTCGAAGCTTGTTGATCCCATCAGATTCCACATAGTCGAACAGCATGCAGATATAGTTCTAGCTGACACACACACAAATGAAATGAAAAATAAACATAAGCAGAGAGAGAAAGAGAGAAATAATATACCTATATTGCCAATGTCGGTGTTGATCTGACATGAAACCCGCATAAATGCGAGCATTAACATCAGACGGGCATATAGTGGAGGATATTGATATTTCCACTTTGAGCGAATCATGTGAATTTATAGTTAATGTTCCCTTAATATACCAGCAGCTTAAACGGAGATAACAGTGCCCCGTAATAAATCACGCAAGTCTGGCCCATTGTCGCCTGTAATACTACGTTTTAAGTTCAACGTATTGCAGAGTGCACTTTAGTATATAGCCCAGTTAATCATGTTGTCACCTATATCTGCTTACAGTTGCAAAATGCCCCATAAAACGTGGCTAGGAACAACACTTCCTTTGCTCTCATTTGTCTTTTTGTCTTTTGCCTCCCAGTAAAATGATACAACAGAAGTGACTGATATCACATTTCCTTACAGAGTTGTAGCACGCAAGAATCGTAAAAAAATTATCTATGTCGAAGAAGCTGGTAGAAAATGAGTGGGGGCGGGTTAACTATCGCCCAAAGAATTATGATACTAATAAAAGTTCATTTTCAAACATCCGACGCTGTCAGAGAACTATATTACACATGTTTTGAAACTGACAGACTGGTTCGCGTCCTCTGTAAAATGACACATCACACTCATTATTTTCATTGATTCTCACAGGAAGGATGTTAGAAGCCCATAGTGTGATAGTCTCCCCCTAATCGGCCCAGTATCGGGGAGGATATCCGCCCGACTGACCTACTGTGAGCACCAGCATAACACGGGCAAATGACAAGCATGGTAGCAGAGTATTACAAGGGTCCTTTTATAAACAAGAATCAATTACCACTCCATGTGCGCTTTGACACTATATCAAGAATGATGTTAAACAGAGCAGTAATTAGTAGTTCTTTTTGATTGCATATCTGATGTGCAGGAGAGGAGAAATCTTTGGACTTTTTTGTGTGTTTAATATTATTTGCGAAATAGTAATATTTGTCCGTATCGCAAGTGCATATTAACAGTATTTTAAACCAGGGGGGTATTCAACTCTTCAATTTGGGTTTACCTCTGTTTCCTTTTTTAACAACACGGTTTTTTTTTCAGTAAATTCATCAACTCACTACCCTGCTTTAGAAAGTTAGCTCAATATAATCGTTTGCATACTCTGTAATTGATGTGAAGGACAAAATACTCTTCTTCTTTTATGCAAATGAATGATATCGGAATAATAAGTGAATCGAAGGGAGACATGATATCACGGCATCTGATTTGTCTTTGATGCGATTGTTCTCGATACGGATCGTTTTTTGTTTTTTTTTTTGCATATCATTGTGAAACTTTGGAATTCCATAAAATTTTTCTATTCTTTAAGATTTTTCAATCATCTGATCATTTACCCTTTCACATACAAAAGTTGAAACAACTTGAACTTTGCGTTGAATTTTATACTCTAAGCAACTGGTTTGAAATCTTCAACATAACAGCCTACCACATCACTACCCGTTGATTCAACATGTTTTTATCAGCTAAAGATAAGAGAAGGACGCAGACTGAACAATACACGAAGAAGCAGAACCTCGAATGGCTATAAACAGGCCATGGATTCAGTCCCCTGCCTATCCGTAGTGAGATTGGATTTAACAAACAAACAAACAAACAAACAAAGAAAGAAACAATACAGCAGAAAACGCGGTTAAGCGAATACATGAATGTGTGTCAGTGCATATAACTGGATTTGATTAAAACTCCCCCGTATACGTGCATGATTAATAGATATCAGAACAGAACAGTGAAGTTCAATTGAGATCGGACTCTACTTTAGAACGATAAAGAATCATACATTTTTTCATCTGTTCTTCAATGAGTATATATTCCCTATCGCCACAGTCACAATCACATATCAATCATACTTAAAGGACAAGTTCACCTTCATGTGGAATGAGTGAATACAGTGATATCATTAGAACACATCCATAAAAGTATGGGGAAAATCGGACAATCCATTCACAAGTTATGCATTTTTAAAGTGTCTGCGCAGTCATTGCTGGATGAGAAGACTACTACAGTGTATGATGTCACATGCGTACGACGATATGAGGGAAAAAATATAAAGAGAATTTCACAAATATGTATTTCTTGAAAAAAAGTGCACATTTCCTGGACTTGTCGCTGATATGTTAAGGGTAACATTATTCCCCTTGCCTTCTCAAAGAGGCAAGTCAAGCGTCCTTTTAGTATGCGAGAAAAGTGAAAATATGCTGAATTTTCTTTATGCTTTCTCTATACTATCGTTGTACACATATGACGTCACAGGCTGTAGTAGACTTCTCACCCAGCAGTGACTGAGCAGACACTTCAAAAATTCATCACTTTTTAACAGGTTGTCCAATTTTTCTCAAACTCTCACTGATGTTTTCTGCTGATAGTGGTGCATTCACTCAATCCACATGTCTATGAAGGTGGACTTTTCCTTTAACTTACTGTCGGTATAATGTTGAAGTCTCACATGTATGTTATCTGCTTGTACACATATCTTTACAAATTTAATTATCATTCTTTTACATAATTTAGCAGTAAACCGACATTATTCAGCAGTGATGACGTCTGAAGAATGAAACAATAGATACGGTAGCTGAAATAGTGATCTTTGCGATGCCTTCTTTTCTTTGTTTAATTGTTGTGTTTTTTATACAGCAAGCGACAGATATGGGGCAGTGGCATCTATTTTGAAAGTGAGTTTAAATTTCGCGCAATCATGCAAATTTGCAAGATTTCGTTCACCCTTTCACTGTCAGGTTTATTCAATGTTAATACGTCTAATCAGACCAGCTCTTTGTTTCACTTTGCGGATGCAGGATGAGCAATTAAGGTCATGTGTGATAACAGGCATGTTAGTGCTGTTGTTGTTTTTTTTTTTTAATCCACTGCTGACATTGATATAAGCACCTATGCTGTAATGCTTGTTCATGTATCCCTATATATTTATAGATCATGTAAATGGTGCTTGCTATAACACATCCACCTGCTAATGAACAAGTGTTCCGTATAGCCTACTTAGTATTTTTCAATAATAGTAGAACAAGTTTGTCAATACAAAACGGCGAAATGGATGCTATTCCACATGTTAACTGACTGGTCATTTTGGTCACCCGGTCTATACACAAGTTCATATTGTTTGTGTTTGTTTGTTTGTTTGTTCGTTTCATCTTCCATCCGAGAAGACGGCTAGATATTGCCCATATCCAGCTGCGCTATAGCTGGTCTTCCATGGGCCGTGGGGTTAAGGTGGGTGTGAGGGGGACCATCACTTTACCTGGTTAGGCACCCCGCTCTTTACAATGAATGAACACCGATGAATGACGCGAGATCTTTTAACCCATTTCATACTGGAACCTGGTTGCTAGTGTATAATGTCTATGGATACTTCAGAATTCAGTATGGAACGGGTTAAGTGCGTAAGTTGTGGCTCTCTCTTAAACACGTGACCTCTATTTTATGTCCTATCCGAGGAACAGAGTGTTTTGCCTCTTGCTAGAGGGGACGGTATATATGATTACACACAACATTGCTCAGTCCAGACTTGGGATTCAAACCAGGGTATCTTGGATCTGGGTTCCATTACATAAAAGTTGATATGATATCAAATCTTGCTATAAGAGTGGCAATTGTCATAGTAACAAACGCGCTATACCAACAATTATAATGCCGACTGAGCTAAAGCACTGATTGTTTAAAATGTCATAAATCATTACGTCGGGCAAGCTTAATGCATTATGACGCTTTGATAACGATTAATATACCTATTGAAATGAAGAAAAGGAAGGTAATCTGGGGGAACGTGCACTATAATAGGCTAATTACGAAGTGGCTTATTGAACATGACATAAAACCTTTCTTCTCTAAAGCGTCATTGGATGTCACATAGAGCGTATAATAAGAAAATTTTGCAGATCATTTCTGGCATGGGTCCGTTATGAACACTGTGATATGATATCAAATCTTCATGATTGTTAAAAGGGACATTTTCCAGTCATATCGAAACATGACCAGCATGTCTTTTGGCAAAACACGTTCAAGTCCTACTATCTGTTGTTCCACACTGACTGACTGATTCGTCTCTCATTTCATAAACAAGATCCAGTGAGTAATCGATGCGGGGATATACTATATTTTGGTGGGAAAAAAAAATGTTTGGTGGTTTGATTGCACGATCATTTCCTGAACTTCAGTGAGCTTCCTCACGTTGGAGTACAGGAGCGGATCCAGGAATTCCGTAAAGAGGGGGTGCCTTTACAAAATTAAAGGAGGGGGCCCATATGCCCCCATTTTTTCATTTTATTTCTTATGTTAAAAAAAAATAAAGGGGGCGCGCGGTAGGTACGTTTTAAAGGGGATGGCTAATAACTGACCATTGGGAATCAGTAGGAATGCTGGGGGATGATTGTTCCTATCCTTGTTGGATTCATGGGCCGTTAACGATCGCCCGTCACTGTACAGGCATGCGAACCTGGAAACCTTAAACTGCACATTACTTGAATATGAGACTATTTTATAAAGCAAAAAAAAAAAAATCACACAATAATAGATATAAGATTTACTCTTAAATGAATCCCACAAGGATTGGAACAATCATCCCCAGCATTCCCACTGATTCCCATCGATCAGTTACTAGCCATCCCCTTTAACAGCCACGAAAGCAGCCAGGCACCATGAAAATGGAAACAAGTGAACAAGGAAATAAAATGGAGCTGTCCGGCTGCTAAATCAGGGATCGAGTATTATACGCCTTGGGCTAATATAATCTTTCGTTTGCACTTTCAATACCGAGAGTCAGGTTCTTTTTTTTTCAAGCATCCTCAAAATGTGAAACGAAATGAACAACATTGCTTTATGTCACTCACGCATTCGATAAACTTTTAGACCCATGAAAGTTGTTAAGACCCCACACTTCTGTACAGCTCTTGGTATGTGTAGTGTCATTCACGTGACATTCTGAATTTCACGAACAAGATACATTTAGATACAATCACACGAAGTTTAGTCTGGCCCTAAAATGCAAAAGGGGAACAGCGAGTAATGTCCGAGTATATAGTCACGCATAGAGCACATGAAAATCATAGTATAAATGCGTAGTGTGTGTTGTGTGTGTAATGTGTAGTGTGTAATGTTTGTATTGTGTAGAGTGTAGTGAGAATCGTAGTGTGTTTAATGCATTCCGCGGTGCAGCCGTTAAAAGGTTGAGAGACGAAGACTGAACATAACACTGACACTTATAGGAGAGTGTTACATGTAGTTGACACCCTCTGGTTGTTTTTCCAACATTATATCTGTTGAAGGATACTGATAAATGGACAGCAAAAGTTACATTACATTGATTTATAACATTGAGGGAATTTAAGTATTGACGATTCCAGCTATATACCACGGAAAACTTTGGTTTACACTGGCAACTATTATTAGCGTTTACAACGGACTTTGGTGTACCTTTTCCTCTTCCCAGGGTTGAAAACGTAAAATTGGATACGCATAGGTGAAAAAAGCTTTTAAATGATAACATCATTATAATCATTGATATTGCTTTGCATGTTCTTCCTCATAAATACCCACTTTTAGATCTTTCCTATCCTGTTCATTAATCGATAAGATGATATAGGCTATATCACAAAGCAAATAAAGAAGTTGAAATATTTTCTCCTATATCGGATATTAATTCAATTCAGTTCAGTTCAATTCAATTCAATTCAATTCAATTCAATTCAATTCAATTCAATTCAATTCAATTCAATTCAATTCAGTGCAATTCAATTCAATTCAATTCAGTTCAATTCAATTCATTTCATTTATTTTAATTTTTTTTCCCAGCAAAACATAACATAGAATAAATTAGGAATTATAACATGGGCATACATTCAACTGTGCAAGGGATAAATAGTTAACAAATAAAGATATACATGCATGTCGGCAAAATACAAAGAAATGTTTAGAGAAAAAAAAAGGAAATTGAGAGGTTCACTAAAAAGCATGCTTGTATGCTGTGACCCACTCATAGGAGTCTTACGAAAATATATACTTGTTTACAAAGACAGGACGGAATAAGACTGGAGAAACACAACAACATGACATGACTTGTCTGAAGGGTATTCCATTGAAAGGAATGAGGCACAACAGAATGAATGAAAAGAAAGGAAGAGAAAACCTAAATCTTAAGAGCTAATTTTGAAAGAAATAGGAGCCAAATTTCCTTAGGGTGTAAATACTTCACGCTGAACTGGAAACAATCCCACATACTTAAGAATCAACTGGTTTGGTATGATGCGAATAACTGGAATGACGTGCACACAACTTATTTGAAGCTGTGCATGACTTGTGTTCAGAAACATGTTGTCATTTCAATAAGTAATGTAGAACGAGAACGAAAAATGAAAGTTCTGATAAGAGCTGAGTATTTTTTCCACGAGTTACCGACGTGCTTCCCTCTTGCCCTGTTGAGGATAGCCGCTCTTCCACCTGCCGCTTTTAACACCCCCCCCCCCCCCCCCCCCGCCATACCCCCTTCACTCAATCAAGCGAGGCCAGGGCTTGATGAAAATGATCGCCGGTTGATGAATAAATGATATCAGAGTATAATAACTGTCACGCGAGATCGAAACGCCACAGAAATTTTGACTGCATGGGCAGATTCTTCTTGTCGCTTTCATGTCATTTTTAAGACCTTAATTGATAGCTAGCACATCAGCATTCTCTGGAACTTCTAATGAATAATAAAATAAAAAGAAATGAGTTAAAAATGGAAGTCTTACAGGTAATGTACATACCAGCACTCACCATGCTTTGGCGAAATGTATCGTCACGGTGAATTGCGGTGACCTATTAATTTCTACACCACAGCTCCCAGATTGCGCCAGAGTCAGTCAGTCAGCAAACCAATTAATTAGTTCCGCGCAGTTTAAAACACCTCTGATGAATGACGTTTCGCCGTGCTAGCTGGCCCCTGTTTTCTGCCCCACATACGAAGTTAATTCGCTAAAATGATCACGAACACACACCTCTTTCTCGTAACACGACTGGGTTTGTTAGTGTCGCCATGGTTACCAATGCTTTTACTTTTGTTTCCTCTGTCATTCGCCATTGGCTGTAGGAGGATACTCATCGTTTAAGTACCCAAACATAAAAGAACAAGGACCAGAGAAAACAAATGCCTCCTTTTCTCTCCTCGTTTGACTTAGGATAAAACTCATTCCTTTATTGCACAGCTGTAGTTATGAGTAGCTTCTCAAGGTCATTGTTTTGCACTCTCTACCAGTGTCTACCAAAATACCATTTTTGCCAAGTCACAGCGTATATCACGAAATGAGATGCCGGAATGCGGGATGCGATCACCATAGAAACGAGATGTAAAGGACTTTTGTACACTGCAAAATGTCGGGTGTATATGATACAGCGAGCTGGAGTTAGATTTCCGGTGCTCATTATTTGTGGTGTTACTTTAACACTCACGGGTGTCACTTTTTTTAAGGTAATTAGTTCCTGTTCTTCTTGTTGATTTTGAACTTCAACAAGAAGAACAAGAGTTTTTCCGATAAAGTAGCTAAATTTTGAACACATTTACACCACAGTAACACCAGAGGGTGTGGTCGCCTATTCACACTGGGCGGCCCGTATTATGGCATTGAAATGAACACCAACAATGTCAAATCAACATCATGTAGTGTAATTGTTGAATTAACACCAGTGCATTGTCAAAAATAAAACCAGCTACAGTGCCAAATTAACACCACGAAGTGCCAGATGAACACTTTGCAACACCATCACAAAATACTTTCTTTACACCTGTCGGTGTGGTCCTGTATTGCCACTCGTCATGCTCGTTTGTGTTAGATTTACACCAGTGATGTTAACTCTATAACATCGATCCTTGTGCAATGTAAAGCCCCCGTTCCACTATGCCGTTCTCGCTACGATTTGACAATTTTCTCAGGTCGGGAAGGATCGGGTAAAACCTGAGCCGATCTGGACACAGTACGATGTTAGAACGCTCTAAGTACGCTGCAGTTACGACTACCAAGTGCTTGCTACGCTCTTACTACGATGATCGGGAATGAGACATTACGATCTCTGCCGCTGCCGGTATGCTTTAGAACGATGTAGCTACGCTGTCAGTGCGATGTTGCCGATGTTATCCGATCGATGCACGCTGTATCTACGCTCTGAACGATCTATACGATCTTATCACGCTGTTACCCCGTTCAGAGAGCTGAAAAGTGCCCGATGTGCCCCGATGTACCCCGATTCGACTGTCGGTCTGCAGTCAGTCAACTTATTAGCATGCAGAACCGAAGAAATATACTGTGGACCTCGAAGATTCATTCTTCTTTTTTTACTTTTGATTTTCAAAGTTGTTGTTGCTTCGTTATTCTCACTACTCTTTCTTCATCAGCGAGCCCGTGCTTCTGTGCCTCCAGTGCCCTGGTTATGACCCACCATTTCCCTCTCCTCTCCCCTCCTCCCCCCCCCCCCCCTAGTCCACCTCGGACTTACTACCTTCTTCACTACTATATCTTTCTATCCTCTCATCAATTTTTACCTTACAAGAGAGCCGCCATGTGTTTGTTAATGTGCGTCCGTATGTGTGCATGTATGTGTGTATTACTCTGTCTGTCTTTTTTTTTTTTGCTACCGCTTAGGGAAATTTGTTGTTGTTGTTTTTTGCAATTATATATTTTTCTCTATGAGGGGACTGCATTCTAATACTACAAGCTCTGCTTTTTAGCAGTCCCCTCCATTTCCAGCAATATTTTGTATGCATTTACCAAAGTGACGTAACTGTTATTTGTATCTCTGTTGATAATTAGCCTGTATCTCTTTAACAATGTTATTCTGTTCATCCCATTGTGGTATTGATTTCATGACGTCTGTGTATATGAGCGTTTCTTTGTATTTTTTATTATTTGTTTGTTGGAAGTGAAATAAATCAACTTGAACTTGAACTTGAAGAGCCTCCTCAACTCACGGTTCTTTTGCAGCAATCCATTGTATAAACAAAGACGTGCTGATTTTTCAAAGGATTTTTCTTGATGTACTTGCTTTCATAGTCCGTCTTCCTCCAGTTGTAGATGATTTCATATTCTTCAAAATTCTGCTATGTCCTCTTCCTCCTCTTTCAGCATCACGTGCAGTCTCTCTTTCTTCGTCTTTTGGGTAGCTGCTTCGCTGCTTTCTTCTCTTCTTTTTCTTCATCTCTTCTTCTTCTTCGAAAATTACAGCTAAAATTACTTCCCGTTCTTGTGCCGATGTTACTTCGCTCAGAAAGACCTTGTTACGCTCATCCCGCTGCGTTTACGCCGTCATTACGCTCTCCCCGCTGCGTTTACGCTGTCACTACGCTCTCCCCGCTTGCCGTACGATTAAAAATATGTCAATTTTGATCGGGGGGATCGGGAAGAAATTTTGAACCGGTTCAAAATTTCTTCCCGATCTGAAAAACTGCCCGCTCCAACCCCGACCTCCACACGCTGCTGCTACGATGCTTCCGATCCCCGTACGCTTTTGCCGCTCTCTCCCGATCTGCTAGATCGGGACAGATCGGGGTCCAAATCGTGATAGTGGAACGGGGGCTTACCTGCTTCTTATGACATTTCAGATGTAATCAGAATCTGAAGCAAATGGTATGATAATTTCTTAATAGTAGAAGCAACAAGGCTAAGCAATAACACTTTTATTTGGGTGTTAGAAGACTTTAACGGTGAACCATGCATTCTTTCTTGTGTGTGTAACTATGTGCTTACCGAATCGTCAGGAATGGGTATAGGTCCTTTTCTGGGCCATATACATACCCAAGAAAGTATACATGGTGCACCGTTAAGCCCTCTACCACCCAACGTTCTATCCCTCACAAGGGTAAGTTTTATTTCTTATACACTCTTGTACTACGCTTGTGTTTTTGAAACTGATATACTCTTTTGTTCCCTGGAAATGTCGAGTAGATAATGATAATAATAATAATAATAATAATAACAATAATAATAATAATAATAATAATAATAATAATGATGATAATGATAATAATAATGATAATAATAACAATCATAACCGTACTCAAAATCATAATCATAATCATATTCATAATAAAATTAATCATGTATGTCTGTGAGTTACGAACATAACCTAAATGAGTCTCAATACAGTGTATGACTTCGAACTGAGGATCTCCTATTTCAGAATCTGACTTAAACTCGAAAAACACCTAATTCTTCTGGGGACATATCTTAGGTTTTAACCTGCATGGGTCACAAAAATATGGACTCAACGTATCGTGTTATTCACCCTTGCAAAAGAATTATATGAACATTGTCTTATGCCACGAGCAAATTTGTCAATCAAAGACGAACTACCAAAGCAGGCATCAACAACGGTTTCAAACTTGAATAAACTGTCGTGAAGGATTTAGGTCCGTCACAGAAGTTTACATCATTGTCCATATCTTTGTTTGTCTGTCTGTCTGTCTGTCTGTCTCTGAGTCTTCCTCTAATTTATTTACTTTTACTGATAATTTCATTCATTTCATTCTATTAATGCAGGTCAATGGAGTTTCCAAGACCCGTCAGAATCATAGCACGGCAAAGAGCATAAAATCGGTCGTGGGCGGGCTGAAATAACACACCTCTCTACGAGTGCACTAGAAAGTTTTGAACGAATGGGTTTTCATGACAATGTTTACACCCACGTTTTGGAACTTCTATGGATACTCGTCCTCAGAGAATGAAAGGACTTAAGTTTGACAGATGTCCAATCTTTTCAAGCAACAGGAAAACCGCTGGGTTAAACATACCGCCAAACCCAGGGTATTAAAGCGTTCCTTCAAGGACAGTCACCAATAAAGGAAACAGACAGACATGATAATCAAACATGCGCTCAAAAAACCCCATGCTTTTTCCTCCCCGTCCCTTCATTTCCGTCAACCCATTCCTTTTATCCGTGGAGCTTTCACGACGAGTACGAAAAGTAGGTTAACTTATTTTGCCAATCTACAAGCGATCCGAGAGAGGTAAAACTGAATGAATGTGCGTTTAAGGCCAGAGGCCGCCACGGGAGTGCACCGGTCGGGACCGTCCATAACAGAGAGGCCGCCACGCGAGAGCGCCGGGCCGTTCTTGACAGCAGTAGACTACCTCGCCCACTGACGAACTCAACACCCCACTCATCAGACAACCACACCGGCCAGACACACATTGTTTGCAGAGAGCCCGGATGCGGGTGGGACTTCCATAGGGCTTATGATTCATTAAAAATCTCGTCTGAATTTCTACTTAATATTGTCGAACAAACAATTACGTCATCTTTATTATCTGCCACTACCGACTTTGTTGCAGCAACGACAACCTGCAGTGATATGAAACCTTGCAGCAAATAGCTGACGAGAAATATGTGATGTTGAGGAGGGTTAAGTTTTGTTTCAATTTCATCCACCAGAAGATGAACTCTTCTTGCATCAATCTTATTAAACAGACACACAGACAGATAGACAGACACACAGACAGACAGACAGACAGACACCCACACACACACCCACACACACCCACACACACCCTCATTTTTTCTACTTGAGAATGATCGAAAAAATGGTGCACCAATCAATATTTCTCTCTTTGCTAATGTTTTCCAAGCATTATAAATCTAACTTGAACAAAATAAAAGAATATTGAAAAAAAGTCGACGTGATAATGACAGGATCAATGATTTGATGCTGGAAAAAGTATTTTAATGGTACGGGATTTGCATGGATTGGGGAAAATGTTTGATGAGTATACAGTGACAAATCTAGCTGCAGCGTTCAGAAGGAGTTCGAGCAGTTGAATTTGGTTTGTTGTACTTATCATGGTGAAAAAATAAATTCACAAACCAAAGTTACACTATTTGTTCTACCATAACATAAGCTCTTTGGTGTAGGAATTACTGTTATCACAGAGGTCCCTGACAATAACAGTTACAGTTTGTTACTTTAAAGGTTCGCCGTCTCGAATGTTTGTTATTCCCATGCTTTCTTAATTTTAAAATGAAATAAGGGTCGTAATTCCGAAGATTCGTTAATCCTAAAATGAAAACAAAAAGGGTTTCGTTTTTTCCAAAGATTCCTTAATCTGAAATCGAGATGAAGTATTTCCGAAATTTCGTTATTACGCACCTTTTTATTTCCAGATTAGCAAACATCTTGGTATAAAGAATCCATGTGTTTCGGAATAACTAATCTTTGGAATAACGAACATCACCCCATATTTCCACCTGGCTGAAGTGTTCCATAATATCATCATCTATCTCCTCTATGATGCATATGCCGGGCAGCAGTCAAACCCAGAACCCACCATTTAAAAGTCCATGACCTTCTCCAAATATCATACCACCGTGCTCACCACAACAGATTCTGATTAATTAGACTTTGGCTTATCTGCAATATAATAGCCATGCGAAGAAACGAAGGAGGGAATCATCACGCATTAGAAAAGTCCTAACCATCAGGATATTGGTGACCAGCTGGACTCTTTCCGCCCCTTAAGTCAGTAATGAAGGATGCCTTTGAGTGGATATCTGTGTCACAGGCGACATCAAGGTTACAGTGATCACTGGCGATTCTCAACGAAAGCAATTTCAAAATCCGTCGCTCAAATCGTAAGGTAAAAAAGAAATGAATTGAATTGAATTGAAAGACATCTATTAGATAACGTCCATTGCAGCCCGCAGGCTGAATTGCGGGCATTTTACATGAATCAGCATGAATATATTTGAATATATACAAACATACATTAACAATATTCTATCACTGTGTTTATGTATATTTTTCCTTCTTTAAAGATAGCTGGGACGAGGAAACAGCTGGTATTTCACATTCTCACTGCACTGCAACTGGTTGTTGAATGTCTTTTTTTAATGGATTTGCAGGTGCATGTGTTCCCTTCTTAAAGGACAAGTTCACCTTCATAAACATAAGGATTGAGAAAATGCAACAATATTAGTAGAACACATCAGTGAAAGTTTGAGGGAAATTGGACAATCGATGCAAAAGTTATGAATTTTTTAAATTTTTGTGTTGGAACCGCTGGATGAGGAGACTACTACAGCTTGTGAGTCATATGCGTACAACAGTATAAAGAAAATATAAAAGAAAATTCACATATTTTCACTTTTTTCGCATAATAAAAGAGCAATTGACTTGCCTCTTTCTAAGGGCAGGGGGAATAATATTACCCATAACATGTATCGGTAACGAGTCAGGGGAATGTGTACTTTTTTCAAAAGATGGAATTTTGTGAAATTCTCTTTATATTTTCCTATATTGTTGTACGCATGTGACATCTAAGTTATTCATACACTGCAGTAGTCTTCTCATCCAGCGGGTACTGCACAAAAACTTCAAAAAATCATAACTTTTGAACGGATTGTCTGATTTTCCTCAAACTTTCAATGATGTGTTCTACTAATATTGCTACATTCTCTCAATCCTTATGTTTATGAAGGTGAACTTGTCCTTTAATACACGCAATGTACACATTTCTAATACTGTCTGAACGGTATCATTGTTATTATAACTATATTAAGTCATATTGTATTGCCAGAACGACAATGGTTCATGCGCCTATATACAGCATGTGGCTTTTCCGACCCCTAACCTGCACTAGAGAAGAATTTGCTATATAACTGTATATTTGTACTTTTTTATTTTGTTTTTCTCTTATGCTCCGGTCATTGTTGTACCCGTGCTCCCCTTCTCAATCTTAAACTCGTTTTTAACCGGGACCTACGCTCAACAAGCTCGCTTTTAAGTAGGTTCCTTCATATTTCTTTAGCATTCATTCACAGATTCCAAACTTAACAGATCGACCACTATTATGTTTTACATATTTGCAATATTCTATGTATGTCATGTATTTCATTTAATTTTGTTATATTTGATGTAATTTTTCATCGAGAAATATGAAAATAAATTGAAATTGAAATTGAAATTGAAATTGAAATATCAACTATTGCACAATAAAGTTAACCTTTACCATTTACAAAACAAAAAACAAACATTACAATTACAAATGAAGAGTTTGTTCGCCAAAACCGATAAGTCCATTTTTGACGATTTTGAAGTACGGTCTCTGTCATAAAGTACAAAATAATACCTTTTAAATGATATATTGGTCACTACATATAAAGGTACATTTTTGAAGTTATGGTCAAAAGAAGCAAAAATGTTCTTATTATTCTCTTTATTTTTCTTGACCTTTGATCGCAAATATCTCCATTTAACAAATATGGACTTATCGGTTTTTGCGAACAAACTCTTCAAATATTACAATTACAATTATTATATATATACACCAGTACATTGATTCTTCCCCCCCCCCCCCCCTCCTCCTTAGCCATACTCATATGCTTGTTCCAGATTCTTCCAGAGATACCCCCATCAGGGATGAAAATGGGTTAGGATTTTAATTCCCTACCAGGGCCTTTTGGAAGGGAAGTGTGCAAAATTACCCCAGTATCACAAGTTTCTGGAAAGCTAACCTGGCATGCTTTTGCAGTAAAGACAAATACGAAAATATTTAGGAGAATAGGGACAAACACAAAAGATCCCCACTACCCCTGGGTTGATACCATATCCCGGATTCATGTGACCCTAGTGTCACTGGATTGACTACACACCAATCTTCCGTCAATTTTTATCGGTTGAGTGGAAATAGCCGAGTTCGATATAATCCCCTTATTTTGTAACTTCCTTCTTACTTCAGTAGTGGTATTGACAACAACTACACTACGGAAATGAATATATAAGATTCAGTTTAGCCATAACCACATTAATCACCACTTATTTTCTTTGTATGTAAAAATCTGACCAGACCTTTCGTGAATCCTCTTCCCAAGCTGTACAATTGCACAATATTATTTTTGCCTTACTTCCTAGTTCCTTGAGTATATCCTATTGAGAAATGTTTTTTAGTCATTGGCCCTGAGGAATTACGGCTGTCATCTACTCAAGC
Organism: Diadema antillarum; assembly: GCF_040938485.1. Taxonomy (NCBI): domain Eukaryota; kingdom Metazoa; phylum Echinodermata; class Echinoidea; order Diadematoida; family Diadematidae; genus Diadema; species Diadema antillarum. The sequence continues at coordinate 86,224 of NW_027273021.1, forward strand.
ATCTTTATAGCTTTATTCTGGGTTCCATGGCACTTCCTCCTGTGAAAACTGCTGCCATGAAATATCTGCACGATAAGCTAAAATAGATTCTAACGACAAACATAACCTTAAACCTCATCCTAATCTTCACGTCAAACTAAACCTATAACCCTATCACAACCCTAACCTAATCCTAAGTCCTTGGAGAAAATAAGACCGGAGCAATTCTCGCAAGGGGAAGTGTCGTGTCACCTTATTCTGACGGCCCCTCGCAAAATGAAACACAATAATGTAAGCGATCATTCAGTAATTAACTGTATTTTGTGATGTAGATTATTTATCTAATTTGTTTGTTAAACCTGAATTTTCGCAGAAAATGAGGTTTCCCCGAGATTTCCGTTTTATTGATGTATTTCCGTTGGAACATTCCTTTAATAGAAAAAAAAATGAAGAGTTTGTTCGCAAAAACCGATAAGTCCATATTTGGCAAATGGAGATATTTGCGATTAAAGGTCAAGAAAAATAGAAAGAATAATAAGAAAATTTTTGCTTCTTTTGACCATGACTTCAAAAATGTACCTTTATATGTAGTGACCAATATATCATTTAAAAGGTATTATTTTGTACTTTATGACAGAGACCGTACTTCAAAATCTCTAAGAATGGACTTATCGGTTTTTGCGAACAAACTCTTCAAATGTAACAGAAATGAATTGAAATCAAAAAGAGATAATGTAACAGAAATGAATTGAAATAAAGAATATAAAAAGTAACAAACTGCAACAAGAAAATTGTAACTATTTCTATTTTTGTTGTGAAATTCTTCTCCGCTCCAAATATATCTATCATGTCTATATTAAGAGTTTTTCTAGTGAAGAAAATACGGATTTTTTTTTTGACGTTTCACAACCAAAAATAGTCTAAAAGTTGAAAAAGGAAAATGACCAAGTAGATTCAAAGGACATTAAAAGTTTCTAGAAAAGTAAAGAAAAGACTTTTGAAGGTGCTTTTGATTGTCTCTCCGATTTTGCGACACTATGGACCAGCAGGTGGAAGACAAGGACGGGTATATGAAGCCCTGAAGTCTTGCTTATCTTTGTGACGTAACGAAATTGTGGCTCATACGGTAAACGGTAAACCTGACAATATAAGAGTCTTGCAGAATGACCAAGCATCTTGTCTTAAGAATACAAGAACACTCACGCCAATACACTAATGGTCCTTATAGACGGCATTAGGGCGCGAAATCAGACCCCAATGAAGGTTGCTTGACTGCTCTCAATTTTCTTGCTAAACACACTGAAAGAAAGCTGGCAAGGAGAACTAATGGATTCGTAAGGTCTTTGCTGCAAAAAAGAGGGTTGTACGCATGATTTTGAAGAGAACATTTTACATGAAAACCATTTTGCCAACTCAGCATGGGCAAAACTTATTTATTGGAGTTTAAAAACACTTTAGCTAGGAGCGACACTGTGACATGACGTACGAAAAGGCTCTGCTTCATTTGCCCTAAAGCGAACTGTCGTCTGCAAAAATCCCGATTAATGGATTCTCTACACGTAGTCGTTAATGGTTGTGTTTCACATAGAAGATAACGTCCTCAAAAAGTGAACAGGCAGATATAAAGGTGTTTTTTTTTTTTCATTATCGCATATCTGTCAATCAGAAGCCAGGCTGTAGACTTTATAATAATCACCGACAAAAGCATACAAGCCAAAGGTTTAAAAAAAATCAATTTAATAAGAAATAGGGGAATCGAATAGTTTCCCCAGTGAATTCTAAAGGCAAAATATTCTACAATCAGAATAGCAGTTTGGTTTCGGTTCTGGTTTTATTTCTGCATTTTTCATCATTTCGATTCAAAATAACATCATGAATAATATTTTCTAAAAATTTCAATACAAAATAACATCATCAATCATATTTCTGGACATTACAGACGAGAGAATATACAGTGCAAACATAGCCTACAAATCTACTATCAACGATGATAATCGACGCCAGATAAATGGGAATGTTTACAAGGAGAAAAATGCTTTAGACCACATATCGTAAGCGTGTGCTTGAAATGTTAGTGGCCAGAGAAAGTGATTTGCCCGTTGATCAGCTGGTATTTTATCCTTTGTCCTGGGCTGTGTAACACACTTAAATGACAAGAACTATAACTAACCAGCAAAAAACGCAGTCCATATCATGACCAAGTTGACTTTTTTGAATCATATGAAATATTTGATCCACGTATCCATTTAGCTGCACTCCCTCCCAGCGTGAGTCGACCATGTATATCGTTATTGAGTCTCAGTCTCAATTCGTTTATTTCCATTTCAATCACAATAAAAACAACATGAAGCATTCAGTGTTACAGATGAACATAAAAAACAATGACATATAAAACAAACAACAACGACATCAGAAATACAGTCATAAATTGTTCCAGATTACAGCAGGCAACAAGTAAAATGGAAAATGGTGTACACATAAAAAGCAAATAAGGCCTGTAGGCGCGCATACACCGTTGTTACAAATCATGTAGAATTGGAATCTCAGTTATTTTCAGAAATCATAAATCAGTTTTATACAGAAGATACACAAAAGAACATCAAACAAACAAGAAAAAACACGAAATGAACATAAAATGGATTGCTAAATACATCAATGTGATTTTAATAAAAAGACAAAAGATGTCTTTTATACTACTTCTTAGATAAATTATTATGTTGCTTATAATTATCTGGGTTTACTGCATTCCAAAAAACTGGTCCTGTATGACGAAGAATTTGTGTTAAATTTCGTACTAGAACATTTCCATTGATGAACTTTATTGCAGCTCCGTGTGTTATGAGTGTGTATATCTGAATTTAATGTGAACATGTTCATGATGTAAGGAGAGAGTGTATCTGTGTGAAAACGTTGCATCAAGGAAGTTATTTGAAGTTTATTTATATCATGCGGCTTAAGTGTATTCAATCGTTTAAATAACTGAGAGGTGTGAGCTAAATGTGGAGATTTTGTAACATTACGAGTTATCATCAAATTGCATTACTATTATAACATTGTATAAATTATATCATTACACAGCGTTATTGGGTTAAATAATGTTCACGGATCTTATCAAACCGATGCCACTGGATTGAACAGAATTAAATTGACTTGTCCGTCCTTCGTGGATAAATCTAGGTTGCATGGCGACACTAAACAATTAATCCTCAGCTTTCAAAATATATTAATTGCATTTCTGTCCTATATACTCACTCAGCAGCAATGTTCCTCACCTTTTTGCTTTAGTAGCCATGACCCCCATCAACTTAAGTAAGCTTTAACTTGATCGTGTCTGACGCCAGCTTCCATTAAAAGGTAAAAAATGATAATGTCTACTGGATTCCAAGTTAAGATGGCTACATTGACCATTGTTGCAAGGAGTAATTCAGCGTATAATTATAGTGTTCGGAGAATGAAGTTACGACACATTCGTTATGTTCGTCGTTGTCTAAAGGGTATATTTGAATGCTAGAAAGGATTTTTTTTTTTTTGGGGGGGGGAATGGGGTTATATGACAGATTTATCATTTATGAATACTCTCATCTCAAATAGATCATTTCAAAGATTTCTACGGCCTCCACGAAAATGACAACAATAATATTGTGCAATTTTTTGCGGGATTCGCCCTAGCTCTGCAACGATGCGATATTATCGATCTGTATAATTGGCTTGATGAGGGTATATGATAATATAAGCTTTGAAGGTATACGTGTATCACTGAAGAGCACAGACAGACGAAAATTGCTCACGAAATTTCTACACTTGATATAATCCGTAAGCGCCATGAACATCCGTATTCTGGTTGTGATGGTGCTGACGGGAATAGGGGACAGTTTTTGGCGCTTACGGAAACATTCCATCATAAGTGTCTTAAATTATCCCCTACTTCATCTCCACAAAAGTCATAGCAAGCCCGTGAATAAATCTCATTGACGTGCTTTTTAAGTATACAAGCAAAAGCAGACAGCTCAACATTTACTTTTTATAGCTGACACATTTAAAACCAAAGATGAGAGAGACATAACAGTTGAGAATCAAGATGGCGGTCTGTGTGAGTGTGTTTATAATGGTGAGCACATTATTATGTTGTCTGTACGTATGTCTGTCTGTTTATCAGCCTGTCTTTGTCTGTAACTGTATATAATTATGTGCGTCCTTGTAATCACTTGTCGCGCCAGGCATCGCAAAAAAAAAAAAAATGATATCCCGTATCTTTTATGTCTGGGTCCGTTGTGTAATAGTCAATCCCATGATATCCAATACTCAGGGTGACAAGAAGTTACTTCCTTCTTTCAATTTGTTGCCCTGTCGTTGCTGTTATTGTATATACATCCCTCTTATGAAACGTGGATGACAACTACTACAAAAAGAACGATGGAATACTTGTTGTCGGTAGGCCTAACTTTTTTGTATTCTCGGTTGAGCAGGTGAAAAGCAACTAGAAACCTGGCTGAAGCTAATGTAAGGTCACTTGAACGTGGTTATCTCAAGGCGCTGTCCATCTATTCAGATAATACATATATTTGTAGTATACAGTTGCGTGAGGACACTCAGCGGGAATTCGTAAAAAGGCGCCATTCCTCAAGACCAATCGTGAGAGGGAATATACAGAAATATGAAGAAAAGCACAAAATCCGATGTAACTTCTTTGTAACTCGATCACGATAGTGCATTTTCTTATACCACTGGTGTGGCTTTGGTGTTTTAAGAGATGATTAAATTACTGTCTCTTTAATATATCTGCAGTCCCATTATATGCTCCACCATTAATTTTGACTCATTCTTTACTTTTTGCTTAATTTCATTTCTTTTTTTTTCATTTGATTATTGTCATTTAAAAAGTTTTCATACCATATTTTCTTTCCTTTTAAGTCTGATATATTGTAACATTAAGGAATATACGCTTTCAGGGTTAGTCTATTGCTGTTGTCTTCGTTGTTTTTCTAATTTCGTTGATCTTATTTGCCTGTTTGTGCATGTGTTTAGGTTTTGTTTGCAAAAGCAAAGTCTCCATGGTCACAGAAAACGAAAATTGTATACGCGGCTGTCAAGAACACCACCTCTTAACATTGCTGCCTACACACAATGCATTTTACATAGGCCGGCTGGATTCCCCCCAAACCATTATTCGCTCAGTGCTCGAAAACACGATAGAACCTTTTTTTTTTAAGATTTCTCTGCCTTAATCAATTTAAGCCCTGTGTCTTGAGACTAGACGCCAGCGATTTCAATGCTCCTTTCTGACGGGTCTGTCAATGTGCAGCAAAAATAGAATAGATTTTTCTTTCCTTGTGATGTCTTCAATACAACAAGGGAAGTTGACACGGGAACTTGTTCTGATCAACAGCTTTCGGTTACATGACATTTGCTCCCACGATAATATTGCTCCCATGAAATGCCTGCACGCTAAGCCAAACACAATACCTACCCACAAACATAACCCTAATCTATTTCATTTCATTTCATTTCAATTTATTTTCATATTTCTCACATATATCACAATATAAAATAAATTGATACGAAATCTATACAGAACATAATTCAAAATAGAACTTCACCGGAATGTTCAAAAGTTTGTCTTGGTATACACAAGGTCTGTATACATGCGAGTTAAACTGAGATCATAATGCGAAAAAATATGATGGGGCCTGCGTAAAAGCAAGCTTGTATAGAGCCGCAGGTCCCGTGGTAAAATCAGATTAGGGGAAGCATAAGTACAGATATTTTTAGACCATACTATAATTGGGGGATCCGATTAAAACGAGCAAGATCAAATCAAATGTTGCTATATAAAATACAGAATAAAACACTGAAAGGTCACATGTTGCAACTATAACCTACTACAAGTAAGGACATTGAGAGAACAACGACTGAGATTGTAAGGATTTAAGTGGGTGTGGAGGTATAGATGATGACGTAACAATTGGCATAAATACATAAATGGAAGGTGGGCTAAAAGAATTTTGTCGTGAATATAAAATATACACACAAGGACAATGGAGCTCAGGTGTCAAATTCCAGCGGGGTCCTAAACCATGCAGGCCGTGTGACCATGGTAACAGACAGCTGCCACGCGCAAGAATTCCAACAATCGAGTGTAACAATAAAAACTTAGAGAGCGCAACAGGCAGACTGATCGAAGAATAATAATGTACATGGTTAGGATCCCGTCGGACTACTACTAGAAGATAAATGAGATAGACAAGGGAGGAAATACTGAGCAACAAGTACCATACAATATGCATGCCGTAGCTGCTCAAAAGATATTGTTTTAATTTTCGTTTGAATGAGGTTAAAGTGGTGCAGTTTGTAAGTTCCGTAGGGAGTTCATTCCAGTACTTAGGTCCAGTGAACATGATAGTTTTTTTCGCAAAAATTGTTCGGGTACGTGGAAGGTGATACGCATAACGTTGGCGGGTTGGATAATCATGAACTGTATAGTTTCTTGTGAACATTTTGGAAAATGCATCTGGTAATTGGCCAGTTGAGAATTGAAACATAAACAGGCAAACGTTGTAAGAAAATAACTCAGGAATTTTCAAAATTTTATTGCTTATAAAAAGTTGATTCGTATGCGATAAGTATCCAGCGTGGTTTACAATTCTAATAGCGCGTTTTTGCACAATAAATAACAAATCGATAAGATTTTTAGAAGCATTTCCCCACGCCAGAATCCCATAATTAAGATAGGGAGATATCAAAGTTGAATATATACTCTGTAGAATATTACATGGAAAATAATAACTAAGTTTGTTTAGAACCCCTGTATTTCTAGCAATAATTCTACTTACATAACCAACATGGGTTCTCCAAGATAAATCACTATCAATGTAAAGACCCAAGAATTTTGTGCTGTTGACCTGTGACAAATCAATGTTGTTGATCTTGACAGAAGTAGGTAGTACAGGTGGGGAATTACTAAACAAAATATAATGAGTTTTTTCAAGGTTTAAGGAAAGTTTGTTTGCAAAAATCCAAGATTGAACAGAAACAAGTTCTTCATTTATTATGTTTATAAGTTCATCAGGATTTGGATGAGAAAAGAACAAATTTGTATCGTCTGCAAAACAAACGAAGGAAAGGATCTTAGATGAGTTCTGAATATCGTTGATATACAAAATGAAAAGAAGTGGACCTAACAGGGAACCCTGAGGAACCCCGCAAGAAATTAACTTAGGTTGGGAATCGTGACCGTGGATACTTACAAATTGTTTTCTATTTGTCAGATAATCAGAAAACCATTCTAGCGCCTTACCCCGAATTCCGTAATGATTCAATTTATAAAGTAAAATATCATGATCTATTGTATCAAACGCCTTTGAAAAGTCAAGAAAAACACCAACAGTATGAGATACATCATCTATAGCATGAGCTATCTTATCAATAAACTTGAGTAATGCGTGAGTTGTACTATGTTTTTTGCGAAATCCAAATTGAGAATCAGTAAATATTTTTGACTGAAGAAGAAAATTAAGGGTACGTTCATACACAAGTCTTTCGAGTATCTTTGAAAAGGAAGTTAAAAGGGAAATAGGACGATAATTACTAACAAAATCTTTTCGCCCTTTTTTAAAAATGGGAACAACTCTGGCTACTTTCATTTTACAAGGAACTTTACCACTAGATAAGGATTGATTCAAAATAAAAGTAAGGGGTGAAATTATTTCATGAATCACGTTCTTTACCAAAAAATTTGTGATTCCATCGTATCCCGAACTTTTTTTGTTATTTAATCTATCAACAATCTTTATTATTTCATCTTCAACAATCGGTACAAAAAATAAAGATGCCACATTCCTATTATCCAGAAAAGAGTGAAATTCCTGGTGCGCTGAAGGGATTTTGTCAGCCAGATTTGGGCCAATGTGTACAAAGTAATCATTAAAAACTTGAGCTATGTCTATGGGGTCGTCAATACGAACATCATCCTCTTGAACATAACTAGGAGCATTATTGTCAGTATTACATTTCAACGCCTGATTTATCACCCTCCACGTACCCTTCAGATCATATTTGCATTTATCGAATTGATTCATGAAATACATCCGTTTGGCTAACCGTAATGAAGAAGTAAGGATATTACGATACCGAGTATATCGGGACTTATTCATAACAGTGGGTACTTTACGATATTTACGAAACAGTTTATTTTTCTTATTAATGGATTTTAAAAGTGATTTAGTAACCCATGGCTGCCGAGGTACTTTTTTATGATTTGATTTAAAACATATCCTGATCCTCACATCAAACTACACTAAAACTCTGTCACAACCCTAACGCTAACCCTACCCTAACCCTAAGTCCTTGGAGAAAATAATACCGAAGCAAATGTCGTACGTGTCACCCAACTGTGAGCCTCTTCGATGTACGAAAGCCTGCAGTCACTTAATACGTGCCCTCTGCATATTTTTTTTTCTTTTTAGACGGGGTCATTCCACAATACTGACCACCCTCCAGTCATATGGCCCTCAAGTTCGACATTGAAAAAAAGGGTTCATGAGTCATCAACAACAGCCCATGAGCTCGATACTAGGCAGATTAGGCCCTTGAGTTCGACACTCGAAAAGCAAACAAGGCCACGAGTATGGCACTATAGGCAAAAAAAGCCCGAGTTTGACGTTACATCAAGGTAGTGAATGTGTCGGTCTTGTGGGCCTTTCTAGCTTTGAATAGTGTCGAACTCGTGGGCCTTGTTTGCCGTTTACAGTTCGTTATTCCGAAGGTTCGTTATACCGAATTTCATTTTCGGATTTAATCTCCGGAATAACGAACCTTCGAAATAACGCCACAAATGTTCGGATTAACGAACCCTTTTTCATTTTCGGATCAACGAACCTCTAGGTACAGGGAATTTGTGTGTTTCAGATTAACGAACCTTCGGCATAGCGAACCTTCGGAATAACGAACAGCACCCTGTTTGCCTATTATAGTATCGGACTCGACATGGGCATTATTTTGGTGGGTTGTTTGACTAGTCGGCTGCATGACTCATGGTTGTCGAACTCGTGACGTGCACCCGTTAGACGTCCATTATAATGGACCATAATTTATGCATGTTGTGTGACAACATTCGCATTGCTTTAGTACTGTCCCAGCTGGGGGTTTACCGCCGAGAGATGAAATCAGCCTCATTAAAGTAGCAAAGGGGTTATCACGCATGTTCATTTTTCCAATATCGTCAAATCATCAGATCTGTTGTGACGTCACTGAGAATATCAAAACTTTTGTCGTGGTTTACTCAATATTTGTCCATTTTGTCCGCCAAAGAGAGCGCGAACCTCATTTGTGAGTGCAGTTGTACAAACATATCATTCTGTTTGATATCAAAACCTCATCAGAGGAGCTTTCTATGGATGCAAGGATGATTAACAGCTGAGCCGCGTTCCTTTAAACCCCCTGATATGCCTCTTGCATGCCATTAACGATCTATTATACTTGTCGGTCTCTCAGTATTTTGCTAGGTCTTTTTTTTAATCTTAATGTGCATCGCAGTGCTCCCGAACACCACTTTCAAAAAGGGTTTTCTTGGTGACTCTAAGGAGTATATACCTTGACCAACCGATTATCAGAAACAACGTTGCTTTGGTTTGTTAGCGAATATTCTTACAATGACCATAGATGTCTACAGCCACTGGTGTGACCTCATAAAGTAAATAAAATTATCGTTCAATTGAACCATTTTTTTTTTTCAAATTTATGGTTTATTTCTCTTGCAAAAGAGAATTTCAGTCTCTCCTTATTGCCTCCCATGTTTGATTACATAATCTATAACACATTTAGAATAATGCGATTTATATTACTGAGTTTGTGAAGATTTGAATAATTTTATCAGTTTCATCCAGTCTTCCTCCGACATGAGGAGTGCAATACAATTCGAAGGTGCCGATTCAGTACAATGACAAATGATGATAATAACGCAATGATAATAGAGCAACATTACAGCTCTTCCACGACGTACGACGGCTTAAAGGGATAGCACAGTATTGGTGGCGATGAGAATTGGGCTTTTAACTTTTTGCGAGATACCAAGAAAACACTTAAGATATAATACAGAGCATACCATTTTAAGAGGAATTCAAAGTTTATTTGATGAAAATCGGGTTTGGAATGAATGGAACATCCAAAAACAAGGTAAAACAAAGCGATCGCAATAAAGTGTGTGAGTCCCACACTTTATTACGATCGCTCTTTTTTGGATATCTCAGCCATTTCAAAACCAATTTTCATCAAATAAACGTTGAATTCCTCATAGAATTACATGCTCTTTCATATTTCATAAGAGTTTTCTCATTATCTCACCAAAAAATTTTAGAAACCTGAAATTAAGTCTCAACCAAAACTGTACGATCCCTTTAAAGGGTATGTCGAGACGATTTTCAAAATCTCACATCATGTAGTAGGCCTACCATGCTTACATGTACATAAATAGATAGCTCCATGTAAAGATTTGTGGAATTTTTCGTGGTCCTTGAATAGAGAGAACAATACTCTGAAAAAAAAAGAGAAAAACCCTCAAAACAATTTTCTTATACACTGAACAAGGATGAATAACACTGAACAAACAACACTCTGAAATAAAAACCTTCACAACAAATTTCACTGAACAAGGGTGATGACAACGGAGGCTTACATATTTCAGAAATGCATTTCTATTGAAACAAAAATATGAAGTTTGCCTAACAAATTCACCTGTACAGAATTTATACAAATTATCTTCTGCGTGTTGTTTTGCTTCCTTTGGCCCCCACTCATGCATTCTCATGGTGAAGCTTGCATGTCATCATCCTAAACTGTTCATTGCTATTTATTGTAAATTTTGGAAAAATTTTTAATCATCATCCCAATCACTATAGATTCTGAAAATCTGTACTCAGTATTAATTTATAGTTGTTCAAATGTAAGTCTAAAAATCACCCGCACGTCTCCTTTAATACACCAAACAGCCCTATAGGTCACACGATGTAATATGAACTTCAAATGGTTTACAAAACACACACACACACACACACACACACACACACACACACACACACACACACATACATAATTATACACAAGGGGAGTAGCTCAATGATATTTACACTCAATTATGATTTTTCTACGAATTTCCAAAAATGAGGTCACATCTTTCACGTGTCCTTCCTATCGCTATGATATCATTGCAAAACAATATAATGAGACAAAAGGAATTATCAGAATGAGTTCTAGAAGGTCATAAAGAATAGATAAATGTCCTTTGTAACTGCTAGCAGGAAACTGTAAAAAGCGAAACAGCATTCTCGACTTTTATGGTCATTTGGAGCAAAACTAAACCTGTTGACTTTTGATTCGATGACTGTGAATCTGTAACTAAAAGCTAGTTCTTTCGGATCGCTTCTCTATTGCAGATTGCGTACTTGACGTATATTACGTTTCCTCACATCAGAAATCAGAAAAGGGAATTTCACGCAATCAAATAAGTGTATAATATAGTGCTTCGATGAAAGGGCACGGGAAAATTCTGTGCCGAACGGGAACGAATCAAACGTGATTTTCCACCACTCGCGGAGAAATCGAAATAAGATTATCTTTTCCCTGATTGACACAGCGGGGAAAAAATCTACAATAGCACGTTTTTGGCCTCAGTTTGGAGATGCATTTTATTTGTAGGGAGTTGTGAGAATCGATCGACATTGAAAGGGAGTCGTTTTCAGCAATTTGGGGTTACGGTTGTGACAGTTGCGTTGCTAAACAACTTCGGTAGACCACTTTTACACGATCAATATTTCCTTTTCTTACTTACTAGGCGAATCAGGAATTCCACTCATTTGACCAAGGTCACACTACTATTCGGCATCGCAGAATCACATTACCACCTCTCCTGCACGCTTGATGCTTTTCACCGACAGCAGTTATTCTTTCATTGGGACGAAATATTATAGCAAAAGCACCAAATCAGATCCTAGCCATTTGCTGGACTCCTCCAAGCATTCGAGTATCTTGACATTGACAGTGGAGGTTTAAAAAAAGGGGAAAAATCAGAGGTTTTGCAAAGAGAGAAATAAAATATATGCTGGGAGTGAGGGAGGGAGGGCGGGAGAAAAATGGAGGTAAAGGGGGTGGGATAGGAAACCAGATTCATAATTGAGCTAAATGAAACATATTTGTGGAGAGCGTTAAAGGGGGAGATTTAGATGTGAAGGAAGAATGAAAGATACAAGCCCCTTCATTACATGTCATTTTACACTGCAAAAAGTCCGGTGTTAAATAGTGAACACCGAGCTGGTGTTAAATTTTCGGTGCTCATTTCTGGTGTTAAATTCGGTGCTCATTTCTGGTGTTAAATTAAAACCTCCGGGTGTCATTTCAAAATTTTAAACTGTTTTTTGAAGAGTTTCTTAGTAACTGCACTTCTTGTTGATTTTTAATTTAAACAAGACGATCAAGAATTTACATTAAAATACTAAATTTTTGAAAAAATGTGAAAATAAATTTACACCACAGTAACACCAGCTGGTGTGGTCTCTTATTGAAGCTGGACGGGTGTTAAACCATTGATATTAACACCAACAAATATCAAATCAACACCATGTGGTGTCATTTTTTAATTAACACCAGTACAGTGTCAAAATAGCACCAGGTACAGTGTCAAATTAACACCACGAAGTGTCAGGTGAGCACTTTTCAACACCATCACAGTGCATTTTCGACACCTGTGGGTGTGGTCCTTTATTGAAGTTTGATCGGTGTTAGATTTAACACCCGTGGTGTTAAATCTAACACCGATGTTTTTACAGTGTAGGTGAGGGTATGAAACTACGATACTACCATTGCTACTACCACTACCACAACTACAGCTGTGCCTACTACCATACGACTACATGTCCAGTATGCCCCCAAAAAATTACAATCAGATTTTCGAATTGATAACACCCAATATGATTAAATTGTCTAAATGCTATATACTTCAGGGTCTTAAAATATAACATGTTAGCTCTATTCTGCAGAAAACCCCATTCGATTTGGTTAAGCGGTCACAGAGAAATGTAGATTGTTGTTAAAGCTTGTCATGAGTCTGATTCTTCCAAGTTTAGCACTTCGATGATCTTATGTGTGAATACAATAGACAGAACTTGGAGGGAAGAGATTCCCAACAATTCATCATTTCTCTTTGACCACTGAAGCAAATCGAATGGGGTTTTCTGTAAGATGTGGGCAATGAGTTATAGTTTAATACCCTGAATTTGTATTTAGATAGATTACATATTTTTAAAGATATCATCGCGGAGGGACCAGTTGTGATTTTTTTTTTTTTTTTTTTGGGGGGGGGGGGGGGGGGGAAATACGGTACAAAAAAGACTTTAATACCTGTAAGACCAGGAAGGTGAGAACGCACCTCCCTGGTAAAGACCACAAGCTTCCTCTTGAACGCATTAGTACATCTCAACAAAGCTATGCTTGTGTTTTTGGGCAATACATTTGTTTTGTCATCATAGAAACAATAGACTTTTTTTCCAGTCTATAATATACTACCAGCCACAATCCAAGTCCAACCGGAGACGCGGAAGTGAATGGGCTCACAGGTTTCCTCCGCGCTTCTGACAGCAAACCGGCCGGGGAGATTACCGGGTGAGGGAAGGGTTTAGGCTCGCAGACTTCCTACGCATGTTTATTATCTCAGAATACTATATCGACTTCTCTCCACCAAGTCTTGGTTCTGGTATAGAGACATTCAATATATAGTCCGTATCTGCAATGTATTACAATTCGTGGATGCTTTTCTTTAATATAGTTACTATACAACCTAGTCATAGGACGTATAGCATTTCATTCAACTATTACTATTACTAAGGTAGACCTCCGGATGGTTTTCAGACTTTTACATTTGAACAACTATAAATTAGTTATACTAAGTACAGAGTTTCAGAATTTAGAGTGATTGGGGTGAGGAATGAGGATGTTTTCAAAATTTAAAACAAATTGCAATGAACAAGGATGATGGCATGGCAGCCTCACCATAAGAATGCATGAGTTGGGGCTCAAGGAAGCAGAACAAAAGAAGAAGGCATGCATAGATTTCACACAGGTGAACATGTTAAGCAAGCGGTATTGTAATGGAATACACTGCTATAGATTTATGAAATATGTGAGGCTCCTATGTCGTCAACACTGTTTAGTATAATTTGTTTATTTTTTTTCCTTCAAAATATTGGTTTCTCTGCTCAGGGACCACAATAAATTCCACAAAACTATACACATGTACTACATGATGTGAAATTTTGAAAATCGTCTCGAATGCCGTAATGCCGCTTTAAGTACCATAGGCAGGAATTCACTACGTTACTGCTAGGTACTAGTAAAGGCAAGCCACCGGCTAGCTTTGTGGTTGTTAAGACCAATTTTTGTTAGCAAAACATGCGTATAAAGTTTTAATACATTACAGCAACGGTCTAACTGGCAGACGATCAAACACTTACTATATAGTACAATGATGAAGTAGGGTTGCTTCATTTATGCAGCGATTCATAATTGATAACACAACTTCTCCACCATAATTACTGGGTGTACGTGGAGGGCGGGGGGAGCGAGGAAACAGAGTTAATGCTCTAACACAAAATACAGGATTGTATGTTTGATTGAGTGTGGTGTTTGGCTTTCTCGTTATTCGCCAATGTAGTGGGTTTGTCTGGTCGAGTCAATGTGCCACTTGAACGATACCATGCAGTATACATGACAAAATTTGACATTTGACAGAAATAAATCGTGCTACTGACTGTCCCTGAGCAGCTTATTAAGAGCACATTTGTCGTTGTTTATAGCAAAACGACAGAACTACGTCAATTGGTCGTTGAGGGAACATAATTGAAGATACACAAGCAAATTAGACTGCGAGGTAAAGGTAGGGAGAGAGAGAGAGAGAGAGAGAGGGAGAGAGAGAGAGAATGCTGGTTATCAGCTCATATCATTAATATTTGTTCATTCATTAATTTGCTACTGCAACTTAATCATGAGTCTGCAAAAGCGAAACATATCGAATTACCCATGTTGAAATAAATATAGCGTTTTGCAAAGGGCTTTTGTAAGCGTGTGGTATAGTTTACTCGTTCATGTCCGATAGGTTGTTGACGCATTAATACCGTATGTCCCCAAAAAAATTACAACGGGACCCCCCGCAATGATATCTTTAAAAATAGTGAATCAATTTAAATACAAATTCAGAGTATGAAACTATAACTCATTGCCCACATCTTACAGAAAACCCCATTCGATTTGCTTCAGTGGTTAAAGAGAAATGAGGAATTTTGTAGAGGATGTCGGGAATCTCTTTTGTCCAAGTTCTGTCTATTATTCACGCACTAGAGCAATGAATGGCTAAAATTGGAAAATTAGACTGTCCAACATACTGTACAACATTATGATGCACAGGACAGAGTGGATCCGTGAGAATTGGATGCGCGAGTTTAATACTTACTAATAAAACCCACTCGCTGCGCTCGTGGGTTTTAGCAAGGAGCTTCAAACACTGCCATGCTGTTCAAAAGTTAAACGAAAGCGTCCAATTCTCACTGTTCCACGAAATAGGCCTGTGCATCATTTGTGTTGTAAAATGATTTTCTCCAATCTCCATCATGCGTCCTGTACACCTACGACACTATTCAAGACTTGAGCCATTTGTTTGGATTTTACCGGACGCATAGCTCAGTGTGGACAAGCAAAAATCAATGCATGACAATAATCAGATTGCAGAGATTTTATGGCCCATTTTATGATATCATCTGTATCGCCATTTTTTGTAGGGCCTACTTTATCAATAATCATTGCTGAGTGGAATGTAGGCCTATATTATAGACCTTCTTTTTGTCTTCCCTTCTGTTTTGAGTATTATTTCATAGGTACAATGCTAGAATTTTGGATTCACAACCTATTGTAGAAGAGATTGTGATATATTTTGATATGGTTTGTTTCTAGCAGGATATGTTCCGTGAACTTATATTCCTTGTTGAAAATGAAAATGAATGAATGTAATGAAGTGAAAAGAAATGAAATTGAAATCAAGTTAAAAAAAGCAGTACAATGTATTAACGAATCAAAGACGACAACACATCTCATAAATCATTATGCATTAACATTATTTGTTATACAGTTTGAACAGCGGTGTAATCACAGTTGATATGAAGGCCCGAAGAATAGAAGGATGTATACAGAGAAACGATATCAATAAATCACTGCCAAGGAGAAGGACGTTTAAATATAGATTTCAAAGAACGATTGTCACATACTCCTCTGCAGCGGGCGGATATTTTGGAAGATTTCCAGAAAAAAAAGAAAGCGCACGTAGATATAGCAACAGACAGTCATAAAAGAAAAAAACAATGAATACAAAATGTATACTATATTTATCATTAACAGAAAACCCATCAATCCAATACCAATTCCCTGTACAGTATTCTTGACGAGTAGCGAGAAGATTATAATACGAGTATAGTTTGAACTGTTCTCTTTGCCAGTCTACCAGCATTAAAAAAAAAAGATTTTAAAATATATATGCTTTTAAGATATACAGAAAGATATACCGAGTAATGCTCCATATTGCATCATGACTGTAATGTATGCAAGCTGGCCTCCAAGAATATGCAAGATTTATTCATTTTTTCGATGTATTTTTCAGTAGGTTGATAGAAAACATTTGCTCGTTCAGCGGGAGAAAGGCATTTGAATGAATTGGTAAACGGATGTCTTTCTGAATGATTTACTGCCATATCGCTTCGACATCGAGAAGGGGAAATAGTTTTTCAGCAGTAACACCCCAGGTGGACTCTACCACCTGCCGATTTCCACTTTCAAATCAATGTCTTTTGACTGTTTTCGGAAAGGAAGGGGAGGGGGGTGGGGGTCATAGATACTGACTTCTGCATCTCTTTTCAAGGGTGAATCCGAAAGCCTTCATTGAATATGGCGAAATTTCCTCTTCTGCTTCTTTTTAAATCTCTCTCTTGGAACGAAACAAATAAAGAGAAATGTGATACATAACGAAACCGCACACACACAAAAAAAAAAAAACACACACACGCACACACACACACACACACACACACACACACAAGAAAAAGAGTAACAACAACTCCTTACAAAATAATAAAACAGGATTTAAGATTGCATTGAATTTTTCAACCTGTTCGTACGTCCATTCGTAGAATCGTTCGGCACTCGTTGCCTTTTATATCTTGGAATCAAGTGACTTTCTCTTTTCACACTTTTAGCCGCAGGTAGCCATAGTAACGACCATCTCCATATGGAAGCAGAGAGTCGTTGATCGTTATTGAAACATTTTACGTTATTAACTTCGGAAGGTTAAAGAGCCGACAATTTTAGCTTTGTCCTCAATAGGTATACGCGTTTTCCGCCTCGTCGAGGGTAATTGAATAATACTCCTCTATCATCGGCTCTTTCACTTCAAATTTGATGAAATGGAATAATTATGTTCGTGGGAGTTTCTTCCTCAAATGACTGGTCGTACTATATCTATAGCATGGTCATTAGAGAAAGCATCAAAAACAAATCAACGTGCCATAAAATAAAAAAAAGAGAATAGAGAATAGAATAAGAAATAAAAATATATATGTAAAGATACTCCTTGTGAAATTGGGCAAAGAAAAAAGGTTGTCATTTTTGTGAGAAGAGTGTGACAAAACATCGAGTTTAAATTCAACTGGTATAACCGGGTATAGATTAAGTCATGAACATGTACGTTGATTTGATTGTTCGCCTGGTCAACAAGATCCCACCCGCATGCAAGTAATGAGGGCACCCTGATTTCAGGCTGTCATGCAGACGATTCTACGTCTACCGATATATGATATCATGTTCAAAATGACTCAAGGAAACAGAATTAAAACCACGTCACCACTTATAGAGGGACTGCTCTGATACAAAAGGTGATCAATGAAGAGCCATAATAGAAAGAAGGGGGCAATTAATATCTCGCCTATATTATGTAGGCCCTACGTCTCCCGGTAGAACAGTCAGTGAGTTGTTGTTGTTGTTCTTATTGTTGTTGCTATTCTTCTTGTTCTTGTTATTGTTGTTGTTGTTGTTGTTGTTGTTGCTGCTGCTGTTGCTGTTGTTGTTGTGGTTGTGGTTGTTGTTGTTTTTACAAGATAGCAGACTCAAGGAAAACTGACCGGCAAGACAGAGTACATTGTACGTGCAATCTGGGGGTGTCGAAGATAATGATTGTATACACAGCTCAGTATCAAACGCTATGTCCTCACACCCTAATCAATGAGGTTTTATACATGGAGTCCCAACTGGCTGTAATTATTCAAACAATTGTCAGATTTCTATTGATGTACGAAATAATTCCACATGTGCACCTGTGCCTTTGATGATCGATGGTCGACGCCGCCGTCTTGCTGAGCAATCTGAAGATTCATTTTGAATGTTATCATAATGTTGGCCATATTTCGCTTACTTATTAATTTAAATGAAATGTAATTTCACTTAATGATAAAGCATGTAAAACAAAAGTCAATTCCGTCCAGAAATTTTTCGCAAAAGTGTAAATCAGAGCTGTATGTTTTTTATCAGTTTTCCGCTTAATTTCCACAAATGAAACTAATATGGAATAATCTTCAAGTATAATTCTTTATTGCTAGATATATTAGATTAGTGCCCGGGTATGCCCAGTCGAGTAATTTTCATCTTTCATCAATTTTCATCCTGTCTGGCACATGCTTCAAATATTTTTGAGCGGCGGCTTCAAACATGGTTTCAAAGGAAATGAGACGGTTGTCACGCATATCAACGATATCAGGGACAATTTCATTGTTTTGACCCAATGAATTCTAGACTGTAAAACAGATATTCTTTGAGTTAAATTGCTGTCATGTCTCTCGAGAAATCATTTGAAAAGGCAAAGCAAATAAATCAATAGTTGATATTGAAAATCTTTTCATTTTTGAAGCGCCATGAGCACTGAAAAGTGGACCTGTGCGCTATACAAGTAGCCACTATTATTATTATCATTATTATTATTAATAGATAAATAAACAAAGAAACCCATCAAAAGCTGAATAAAGATTTATTAGATAGCTAAATAGATATATGAACAAAGACAGCGTATTGTGTGAATAATATGAATAGACTAATGACTTCATTAATACAGTCATGATGAATAGCTGCATAAATTAATAAAGTAAAGATGTAAAAAGGAAAGAACGCAAAATAAAAAATTAAAAAAAAACCCGCAAACAAACAAGACAAAGGAACAAAATGAAAGAGAAAGAATCAAGCTGGCAAGCACGCAACGAAATAAACAAACAAACAAAATACATATCTCAAGGACCACCGAGAAAGGGTCCTTGATCTGCCACGGGTTCATAACACCTGCCTCTGGTGTTTGAATTGAGCCCTAGGAGGGTATAAAAAACTATGAACAATCACCTGCGTCTATTAATAAATCGCGGTGGAAGTGAGCTGCTGATAACCAAACTGAAGGTTTCAAGGATAATGACATCTGTATCATAACGCTACAATTGCTAATAAAGATTATGATGATGTTGATGGTGATAATGGTGGTGTGTGATGGTGATGATGATGAAGATGATGATGAAGACGAAGATAATGATGGTCATCATGATGATGGTGGTGGTGGTGGTGTTTATTATCATTATATTGATTATCATCTCTATCATCACAAGATATCTCATGAAAGTCAAAATCACGTCAAGTTCCATCGTGGAACCTTAGACATTTAATAGTTTTCTGAGGATTCTCGCGCCATCTCTTTTTTGGGGAGAGGGTAGGGGAGGGGAGGTGGAGGGGGAGGGGGAGGGGAGGGGAGGGTGAGGGGAGAGGGAGGGGAGGGGGTGGGGAGGGGGAGGGGAGGGGGAGGGGTGGGGTTGCAGTTGGTTTGACACACCCAGATGATCCAAATGACGTCGTAGCTGTTTTGCCGTTGTTCAGATTGCTCCGTCGACTACATGGACCACTTCGTTCTCATATTCTACAGGGCGGGGTATTTTACTTCTCTTGGCAGGTCCTGGTAACTTTCTATCTTTTCCTTCTCCTTCTCGGCTACCCTGCTGTCTCTCAGTACAGCAACATCGACGATCGTGCATATCTTTCGAGCATTTTCTACGACGATGATATCCGGACGACTACAAGATAGAAGGCATTGTCAAGTTGGACATCAAAATCCCAGAGAGAGAGAGAGAGAGAGAGAGAGAGCACCCAAAGAGAGCCAGAGAGATAAATAAACCAGCAACATTCGACTGCAAATATCGGATTCCATATCGAATACAATCATAGCTGTGATACATGTAGAAGGTACATGTTTTAAGTGCCTCGCATTTTAAGCTACAGCGTCGTGAAATCCTATAAACAAACGAAAGAACTTGAACATGACATTGAAAACGGTAAAAAACAAAATCAAAGCAAAACAAAGAACAAAGCCAAACGTGAATAAGGTTGAAGTATCCCTTCTGCACATGCGTACATGATACCAAATCCTAGCAGATGTAGTTGATTATCACAGTGTTCCAATTTCCACTTTTCTTGAATGCTACGCGGCTTCTCAAAGTTCTCTCTGTACATGTATTATCCAATATGAACTATCTGACTATTCCTCGTTTCCCCGTGTGTGTCTTTATAACGTGTACATTTAAAAGAATAAAAAAGAAGTGCATGATTACCTGCCAAGCTAGGAGAGGCTGATGGCAAATGAAAATCGCCAACAGGGCAGTTCGAGAATATATTGCAGTTCTTGCGTCCGTCAGCTATAATAACAGCTTGCGGTCTTAAACATTCTGCGTGCGCGGTTCATTATACTTAGAGCAAGGCAGAGAGATACAGCCCGAGCAATAATTATGGCGAGTTAAAAAAAACCCTGAGAATAAGATTAGCTTACTGCAGTACTGTATGACGACAAATCATTTAAGTTTTGCTCAGTATTGCGATATTTTCCGGATGAAACACATCATCTGGACATTGAACGATGTCCTCTGGACTTTTAGGAAACAAAAGCACGTTCATTGAATATTTTGTTTGTTCAAATAACTTATAAACCTTTTGACAGTTTAGGGGGATACCGCCCCTAACACACACGCAAGCAAAAACAATGAAGCAAAGAACATCAGAGCAAACGCAAAAAACAACAACAAAAACAAATACAAACGACAGGCGATTGTGAAATGAATACAAATATATTCTACGAAAATCTATGAAAACTTTCTAAACAGGCTTTACTCTTAATTCAGACAGATCTTGGACTCGATCTGTGAAGGAAAGATGTTTCTTTATTTTCTGTTTGTTTGTTTGTTTGCTTCAACGTTTGTTTGTTGTTCGATCCACAGTGGGTAGAATGTCGTTTTCCTACATTTCGCAAAACATTTACTATCGTTGGTCGCACAAGATCTGTTGTCCCTCAGAGTTGTTTTGGAGTGCAGTGACATGCTGCTAATCTTGTGTGAAATACTGTCAGAACAACACGACAACTTTACGCGCATTTTCCTACAAAAGGTGCATGCTGAGATGGTTTAGCGCGATTCGACTGATGACGTCATCATGTTTGCTTGCTGCACGTTAATTGCCTAATGAGGAAAAAAAAAAGAGAGTGGAATCGATCTCATGAATATGCATACTATTTGCACTATGGCGATGTTTTTTTTTTATCGTGACTCGCTCCTCGATCCTCTCAATGATTACAAGAGAAGCATTAAATACGGCGGAGGTTACATTTTGCCTTCGTTGTTTTTCTCTATGTTTGACGTCGCTACACCCTCACGAAAACCGACACCACATAGTCTCTTGCATTGCCTGTGAATAAGATTATGCATATTCACAGACGTAACAGAGATGCCAAAAGTGATAATGCTGTAATGTGAAAGTACTTTGTATGATATATGCGGGTGACGTATTTCTGCCGTGTGTTGCTTCTAGGTAAATAGCCAGCTTTTCTCAGATTATGATTGTTATATACATATACATACCAGCATATTATAAGTATAATGTTCTTTAACTTTTTTTGTAACATGAATCTGAGCTTACTTTGCCGTGTTCCCCTTCGTGTCCTTATGGCGCCATTATATCCGTTTGCAAAGGTCGCGTTCACACCGTATGGTATTCGAAGAATACTGATTCGAAAGATCTATCAACTACAACAAACAATACTTTTCCTAAGTTTCAGGTAGTTTTAATTGCTCCTCATTACTTTCACAAACATAAAAACCCAACACTTACTCTCTTAATTTCTAGGACTTAAATTTTAAATCTTTCTTACGACTTAAAATATTTTAAGTCTTTAAGACTTATTTTAGGTGGCTTCGATTAAAAGTTGAGTGTCGAAGCTGTTCGCAATCTAAATCTAACAAAGACTTAAACTTTCAGCCAATCAGATGACTTGTAAATGACGTCATCTTGAACCGCCTAAAACCGGAATTGGCGCTGGCCGTCACTTTGCTTCATGCGCGATGCTAGATAGCGTAGTCATACACACACACATTCAAATGTACCGTACTATAGTACAGTACTTAGTACTTAGTACAACAACTTAGTACATCGACCGGCCATTTGCAAACATTATCGACTTGAACAGTTGGTCCTGAAGGCAGAAGTCATGCAGGCCGGAGTTTTTCGAGGGCATGATCTGACGGAAGCTTGACCAAGTTGCTTAAAGGTGAGCATATTATTGTATGAATGCTTAAGAATGTGGTTGATAACTCTGGGACTCAGTAACCAAAGATAAAAGATGTTAAGATGTGCACTACATTTTTGGCGAGTTTGAGCCTTGCCGCTGTATACAGCGCTGTCCATCCCTGAAGCGCCAGTGCTAACGTTAGCTAGCTGTTCATGGCTTTATGTGTCTATCTAAACATTGTAACAAGTTACATGTAGGCTATAAACGTTATACTAGTATTGTTGGGGGGGGGGGCTCTATCTCGGTGAAACTGCAAGTAATAATACAGGGACTCTTATAAAGCGCTCATTCTACCTAATGATTTACGATGTTGGTGTCTTGACTGAAAGGTAAAGCTATGGAGTCAAGTTAGGTACCTACAATGTATGGGCAAAACTAACCCCGGGACGCTCCGTATACACAGTTACACACTGTGCGTGTTGGGGCTGGTCGCAGTTAGGGCAAAACAGGCTACTGACACTGTAGCATAGCCGTAGGCCTAACTGTCGTCTAGTGTCGGTTCACCCCTTCCTACACTCTTGTAAGGTTTAATTTATCAATTTCTACGTAGAAAGGCACAGTTCTAGGCCTTATCATGCCCTATGCTGTGATAAAATGTAGGGCATATGCTGTTAGATGGGTTTTATTTTTAACGTTGTGTTTATAGGCCACCAATAGTACGGGCGCTAAAATAGAACAGCAACCAGCCCGAACACAAAGCCCCCTGTTTGATGAGCGCCCCAGGGTTTAGGGCGCCAATGTTGCAATGCCAGTGCAGTGGCGTCAAGCTCTGAACTTTAAAAACTTCTATCGCATGGGCCATGGCTGACATCACCAATTTCCATTGACTCCCATATTAAAATAGTACATGTTATAAACAGTTTCTGTTCCATTGCATGACTAGATCTAGGTCTACTGAGTCTGATGTCACAATAAACAATTACCTTTGGCGTGTGCACTCAACACTCTTAGTATAAGCGCGCATCCTGTCACTCATTTTACTGGAGTAAACAACTTCATTCAATGCTACTTGCACTCGGCTGCGTACATGTGTAGACCTACGTAATGTGAATGTGCTACTGATTTGCATTCCATGAAAATACTACCACTCAGTAGTAGGCCTGGACTCCTAACCTTATGGTTGCCATTTCTGCACTGAATTCAAATTCAAGACTCTTTCTTGAACTAGTACGTCTGTTAGTGTTATCGTTGAAGGCGTTGTATGAAACAAATAATGTATGGGATTACTAGTAGTAGTAACTCATGCAATGGAACAAGATTTCGCACCTGGATAAAGATATTCACAAACATAAAAACCCAACACTTATAACCAAACACCTGTTTTTAAATTCATTTATGTATGTATGTATGTATGTATGTATGAATGTGTGTTTACATATTGTACTTATACACATAAACAGGCCTATATATATATATATATATACATGTGTGTGTGTGTGTGCGTGTGTGCGCGCGCATGTGTGTGTGTACATACAAATCAAACAGCTCTATAGTCATGTATTGTCTTATGTTTTTTTGTATGATATGTATTTTTTTTTGAAACTGTTATATTTTCTAAGGAAATGGAATTGACAAAAAGATCACTGAAAACAAAGACACAAAAAAAAGACAGCGGGAAAGCGATAGAGGGAACACACGGTAGGAGAGAAAACAACAATTTTAAAGCTAGATATCATGTGCTAGCTATAGCCATTTTGTTTGACACTCTCATCCCGTTACCCATTACAAGCTAATCAACTTTGCACCACTCACATCCCATCGTGGCGTATAATAATTACTATATTCCTCATACACCGAGCAAGACCAGTGACAGCCACCACGTTTCGCTGGAAGGTTAAGCTGATATTGGTTTTGATCCAGGTAGCGTGCAGTATGTGTGTGTGTGGGGGGGGGGGGGATTTACATCTATTGACTCTTGCGTTCACCGCGATGTCTCGTCAAAAACATTTGCTCTGCATGCGTCCAGCTTTGGAATATACCCAAGCTGCTTTGCTGAAGGAAATATCCGTCATTCACTTTGAACAACCCGCTTTGATTTCGATGGGGGGGGGGGGGGGGGGAACACGTCTATAGACTCCTTACAACAATGTAAAAAAAAGTTTATATATATGCTATATATGATTGTTAATGTTATCACTCAAATCATTAGTTTGATGGTAATAATCACTATTTAACAGAATTAATGTTATAGCATTATCATACCATTAGACATTATATCAATATCATTATCATAATCATCATCTCTTGTCGTAAGAAATATCAGTAGCTATACTATTGTTGTTGTATTTCATTTCTTGATGTTGTTATTATCATCATCATTACAATGTATTGCGTCCTTGCATCAAAAAACCAACAAAAATTCGTACACCCCGATTTTATGTGAGAACTCAAAAAAGATGAAATTGGTCAACTTAGTCAAATAAATGTTTGTATATTCTGAAAGAAAATTCGTGCTCTACATTATTTCTAAGTTTGGAAAAATAAAACGAATGAGCCGTTGCGGGGGTAGTATTCTGTAAGTCTTTGCACTTTTTTTTCGCAGAATATCGTGATATAGTAAGTTTGATAAGGACCCTTTCTATTTCTTCAAAACCCTTTAAACACTTTTCACTTTCAACTCTATTAACTTTTCATAGGATGTTGCTATTGCATGGAAAGTTGGTATTAGTCCTGAATGTAATGCACTATAATAGAGTATGGACAATTTCATTTTCATGTGATGATGTCTTCATTGTGGTTGTGATATAAAGTTTTACTTCCTGTTTGTTTTTCTTGTCCATTCACTGCTCGTGCACTTGAATAGACGCTAGACTTCAGATCCTCTATTCTCAGTAAGCTCTTCTTCAGAGTGCACGTGTACTTTCTTTCTATTATTTTACAGGTAAGGAAAGCTGAAATTGAAGTTTGATATCCATATTCATATGTTTGACATGCCATAATGCGTATAACAAAAGACACATGATATGAATACAGAATAAAAGGTAACAAAATAGCATGAAACTATGAAAATAGCATGAAATAGCATATTTAACGCTAACGCTAACGCTAAAGAAATATGACGGAACCTACTTAAAAGCGAGCTTGTTAAGCGTAGGTCCCAAATTCTGAACAGAGTGTAAAGATGAGGAGCACGGATGCAACGTAGGACCAAAATAAAGAGAAACAAAAATGAAAGTTGCATTATTACTATAATTTTCACGACTCACGAGGGGACTGCATTCTACAAGCTTGGCTTTTTAGCAGTCCCCTCCATTTCCGACCTTTTCTTTCTTATGATTCAGTCACATTTGCCCATGTATTTTTTCAACTAGTATGTTTATTGAGTCATGTAAACAAATGACGTGTATCTAAATTTCATTTGGAAATGTAACAGTTACATTGTACTTAATTTGTTTATATGAAATTGTCATATTATATGTTTTGGCCGGAAATGAAATAAAAATGAATTGAAATGAAATGAAATGAAAGGCAAAAATACCTGGTGCACTAACAGAATCTTCTCAATACATTTACAGTGATATACAGACAACCACATTCTGCAGATGTAAGAACAGTTGATTTAACAATGTTGACAATAGTGTAGTAGTATGATTTGAACAATGGTGAAAAGAGAACAACTCGACATGCGAGTCCTCGAGGAGATACGGGAAACCTAAAGAGTGAACATACAAGTACTAACATTCAAAGAAAATTTGGAATTAATTAGAATTACCAGCCAGTATAGCACTGAGGGGAATACAACAAGCCAGCTGTTCACGCGTTCCGAAGTCTTTAAGGGCTTTTTACACTTGTAAAATTTTGCTTAGCCCCGGACCAACGGTGGGGCTAAGGGGGGGGGGGGGCCTTAGCCCCACCGTTGGTACGGGACTATCCTTAGCCCACTTTCTGTTTACACTCGTTTTTGCCAAAGTGGGCTAGCCCCACCGATAGTACGGTACTATCTGGCCCTGCAAAATAGCAGGGGTTAGCACCGCAATTGCGGTGCCAACGAAGTGAGTGTAAACAGAACGAAAAAATAATCCTGGGCTAAGCGACGGAGACGAAGTCCGACCCTCACTGACCAATCAGAAACGAGGTCATCAAGTGCTGCCGGTGCGTGGGTGTACGTGTACAGTACACAGCGTAATTATGAATATTCATGTGGTTTGGAAAGTCCGGGGCTAAGAAATACGAGTGTAAAAAGGTCAGTTTTCTCCTTAGCCCCGGACAAGAGATAGTACGGGACTAATTGGCGAGTGTAAAAAGCTGAAAAAATTGGTACGGGACTAACGATAGTCCTGGGTCAGAGAAAGTCCGGGGTTAAGAAACACAAGTGTAAAAAGCCCTTTAGGGTACCAAAAGGGGTACTGGTGTGAAGGAATTTAAGAGCGCAAACAGAGAGGCTTCACTGATTTGAATAACAACAACCAACACAGCAGGAAAAGGCACATAAACAAGAAAGAAGGACATTTCTATGGACTTACGCAATGTAATTATTCAATAAATTATGTCTTAATTTGTATTTGAAGGTCGACTTCTTGTTAATTTTGTCATACAGGCTCGCATGCATCTTTACAATCCATACTGTTAATATTGGCACCATGCTATCATATCATACCTAAACATAGATACTGTGGACATTTGGGTGTAATACCAATAAAGTCGTATAGGTTGAATTACTCTTACTTTCAAATGAAATTGATATGTGTCACGATTATCGCATACCAGCGGCGGATCCGAGGGGGGGGGGGGGGGCGCAACCGGCGCACGCCCCCGTACTTTTCGTGAAAAACAAAAGAAATAAAGAGGAAAAAGTGAAATGAATCCCGGAAGTGGCACCAGAAATATTAATTACGCCCCCCCCCCCTTTACAGAATTCCTGGATCCGCCCCTGCATACAAGAGCAGACCAACATGGAAATTTGAATATCAAGGTTCATAACACAGTAAGTAAAGAACAGTATGATGTACCAATATTGCTGAATTATCCAAAATGCTTAGAAATTATATTTGAGCAAAGTATTGCGATTCCTTTTCTTAAGGTTTATCTATCATACCTATCACATGCTTGGATATGAATTATGAACTTTTTTTGTCTATTGACACTCCCGAGACTCTAAATGTGTCAGACTTCTACTATGAACAAAGTCAAATGCCATGCAGACAATATCTAAAAACGAGACCAAAACAAAAGCACTTAAGCAACGAAATGCCACAATGGATGTGGCAATAACGAAACGGCACCGCTTGTGAATTGCGGTTAAGTCATTAACTTCTACTATGAGTACGACACTTCTCCCGGCGTTAACCCCCCTCCCCCGGAAATAAAACAAAACAAAACAACAAAGACCACACACACACACACACACTCACACACTCACTCACTCACTCACACACACACACACACACACACACATACATGGTTATGGCGTCAACCGTGGACCAAGTTTAGTGCTATGCAATAGAGGACGTATGTAGAATATAATCTAATTAGCGCTTTTGAATTTGAAAACAATTAATTAACTGCTTAGAATAATTATTTTTTACAAACGCGCTTATATTTTATTATATTAATATATATCTTTAATATTTGATGTTATGCATTCAACTGTGGACGTTCTACAAGTGCGCATGTGCAAATCACCATCACACGTTACACAAAATGTACCTCACACCGCGGACGTACCCGCAAACAGGTGCAATAACCGACGGTCCTTGATCTCATACCGATATAGACATATGCTGGATATCGGTAGGCCCTATACGTGCCAAACCAGTTTTTGGGAAAACTTCGCTTGAAATACCGTTAGTGAGCGGTTAAGCAGCTACATTAATTTCAGTCAGAGACTGGGGGGGGGGGGGGGGGGGGTAGGGGGCGGGGCGGAGGTCTGCACTCAAACATGAAAATGACATAGGGATTGGAATGCATTGGAATAAGTTACCATTGGAATTGAAACAAAAACCAACGTTTGTAAGCTTTAAAAACGCACTTGACCGAAACTGTTGACAACTTTTTCAGTTTCCCCTTTTGTATGGGCTTCTCTCTCCCTATCTCTCCTTCTCTCTCTCCCTCTCTCTCTGTGTTTCTCTTTCTGTCTGTCTCCCTCATTCTCTCTCTCTCCTGAACTCTCATTTTTTTTTCGTCTCTTTCATTTTAAACTACGGCGATGTACTTGTATAATTGTACATGGTTATCTTTGATTGATCATGTTTGTTTCTGTCGAAATGTGTGCCGCAGTTTCATCAACATATTATTTTTTTTCTATATTTTTTTGTTTTTAAGTATGAGTTTTGTTTGTTTGTTTGTTTGTTTGTTTTTTGGTTTCTTTGTTCATTTCTGTATAAAATGTATATCTATGTTGTATTTTTTATCCTCACGGACCTGCGGAAGAACAGCCTTCGGGCTGAAGTATGTGCCGTGCATAAATAAATGAATGAAATGAAATGAAAAAAAAAAACAAAACCTTTAGCTGACCATCTCAACGGAAAGGAGGGGGGGGGGTGCTTTAGGTGATACACTCCAAAAAATAGAAAGTCGTTTGGGCACTAAAAAAAAAAAAATTGTGTGGGTCTTTCTGTACGCCTATATACCACGTCAGGCTAAATTCAAATTCAAATTCGAAGTTTATTTCATTTTTCGACAAAACATATGTTCCACTTCTTTTGATAACAGAGAATAAGGTAAATAATAAGAACATAGTGAAATAAATAGACTGTACAATTGAGGACCTATAGTAATCATACATTGTATAAAAAAAAGAAACAGAAGTGATCAAAGTGAAGTACATGTATACCGTTGCTTAAAGTGCGAAAAATGGAGGGACCCACTAAAAAGACACTAAAAAGACCCACTATTAAAAAAGAAAGAAAGAGAGAGAGAGAGAGAGAGAGAGAGGCTGTTCAAAGGTAAACGTAGGTAGGCCTAATAATTTTGATGTATAAGGGTAAGAGGGTAAAAAAGGGAAAAGGGTAAATTTGGGGATTTTTGTGACAAATAAAAAAATTGTTGCCATTGGGTGACAAATTGTAAAATGGTGGGTTATCGGGTGACAGTGCCCCCCCCCCCCCAAAAAAAAAGGGGGGGGGGGTCTTTTTGATCGCACGTATGAACTGAATGTTGATTACCTATAGACGGTAATTTAATATAGGCCCTGCCGACATCCTACAATGGGCAGAGCTGTCTACCGGTGAGATCGAGGACCGTATATTACATCATTATCACAGATACCACAGTACATCCGCCATGTACGGTAATAATTTGTGTGACGTACGTGTGATCGTGATTTGCGCAAGCGCAGTTGTAGAACGTCCGCGGCTGAATGCCAAGCAGAAACATTAAATACATGTAGTGATAATTGCACTTGAATCTAGATCGTTTAAATTATTCTATCAGTTTTTAAGATCAAACGGGATAAACAAATTATATTCTACATAGGCTACATGTACGTCCACTATTGACTAAAACCAAACTAAAAAAAATAATAATAATAAACCCCAAAGCTCTCATAAAGCAAAATAAACTTGTGCTACCACTCTCGCTAGCCCTGAGTTACCCTTCCTAGCGGAGGTCTTCGGGAATAACTACTACAAGGTACAAGGTACTGCATATAGCACTAACTTACATTTGGACGAGCCGTAATTACCGTTGTTCAAGGGTCGGGTCCCGTCACTTTCACGGAATTAAATCACATCGGGGGGGGGGGGGGGGGGGCTACTTTTAACGGGACTGATGTATACAATAATCCAATTGGAATGTTATCCCATTTTAACCCATGGCTTTTACCCATGCACCTTCTTCATATATTGGAACTACCGTCATGACCATGTGACCAATTACATCAAAACACACCAGATATAATGAACATAGTTTTTTTTAATATGTATACAGGTGTATTCTAGACTTGTATCGCCCTTTTTATGAAATGTGCTGGTGGATTACTAGCAATTGCATGAGACGAATATGTTTTGATGTGTCCCCCCCCCCCCCCCCCCAAGGGTGGTGGGGGGCGAGTACACGGCAACATAATTTAGGCCCTGCCGATATTCGCCACCAGTATGAGATCGAGGACCGTCCATTATCGCAGATACGTCCGCAGTGTGAGGTATATTTTTTGTGACGTGTGATCGGGAGTTGCGCAAGCGCAGTTGTGGAACGTCCGCAGTTGAATGCAAATTTAAACATTCAAAATTGATAATTGCTCTGAATCTAGCTCGTTTAAATCATTCTTAACAGATTTTAAATTCAACAGGGCTAAATACTTTTGTTTCTACATGCTTGTACGTCCTCTACTGCACAGCACTAAACTCCATTTGGAGGAGCCCTAGTTGTTCAAGGGTCCCTGTCACTTTTGCCAATTTCAGTGGGTCACGTGCCAACTGGTTTCAATGGGGACAAATTCTATTGTTTCACTTTCCATGTACAACAGTACTCCCAATTGTCAATGTGTAGTCAATAGGGATCTCCAATGGGGATTCAATTGGATATTCATCCTTGGATAGCCAAATAAGAAAATTATTGTTTCATTTGGAACAGAAATTAACAGTTGGCCATATTTTGGTTATAGGTACGGTATGTGCAATGAAACTTAGGTACACTGGGGCATAAAAAGCATGGATGTTCCCAAAAAAAGATGTATATGTTCCTTATTATTCCTCTGTAACACCACTCTTTTCTTAGTAATTTCCTTTCTTATTTATTTAATTCATTCAATGGACAACCTTCATGCCACCACTAAAGAAGTTTTGTCATTTATTAAGCTTTGTTCATACTTCCACCGCAATGTGATATGTGTTACCAATATACATATTAACAATTTGCTGCCAAAACTCATCACAACAATGAAACTTTATTACGATATCTCAATGCTGTGATTTGGAAATAGATTGACATTCCTTCAACTCAACTCAACTGCATCGCAGTGCAGTGGAAGTATCGTTCTTATCGTTCCAGTTTTTTTTTTTTTTATCCGGGTTTGTCCCGTAACGGAAGTGGCCGGAATTACCTCACAGCACTCACAGCAATGGTTCTCACACCTTCTCGGCACCTCTACCAATTTGGGGCATCCTCCTTTCTTAAGCCAATCTTCCAGGGGGCATTTCATGAAGCATTTTGTCCGACAAGTTGTCGGACAAATTGGGCTCTCAGCCAATCAAATGCAAGGATTCCAATAGCTTGTAACAGTTTGTCAGAAAAATATCCGACCAAAATGCTTTATGAAATGCCCCCCCCCCCCCCGAGCTCTTAATTCCTCCACCTGCCTTTTTCCCTCTTTCCACATTTTCTTTGGTCGATCTCCCTTGCTTTCGTAGCTCATTTACTTTAAACTGTGACACCTTCCTCAGGACATCCTCCTCCTTCTTCCTCAACACATGTCCATACCATCACACTCCATTTGCCTTTGCCAGCTGTTCCATTGATTCCTTCAACCCAAGCATCTCCATTATATCCTCAGTCACCCAGTGCCCAGTCACTGGGTATTCCCCTCCCCTCTTGCACAACCTGACACTTATAGTTCCATCATCACAACAACCCCTATCTCTCCACTTGAAATAATCATATCTACATCAAAAGACCTTTGAGTTTGCAAGAATCTGGTTAGAACAAAGAAACTAATATACGTCCAGTCTGACGCACATTTAATTATTGGATGCATGAAATTTGTCCCAGGCAAACTAGGACACTAAAGGGACATTGTATTCCACACCATTTCAACTCTACAATGACGAAAAAACAAAATATCCAGCCAAATAGTAAGTACGCGATCAGAAAACATTTGTTAAACAGTCCACCATGTCAGTTGGATGTTTATAAAGGTCTAAACTTTAAACAACATTCACATTATGTCACTTCAAATTGACAGATGACACTTGCAAGCTTTGTGGGACATTATGCTAATCTCAGCCTAATGTCACACTGTCCTGAATGATGTTAACTCCCGATGGACACAAGATTATGGAATTTTTAGAATTTAGTGATCAGGAAGGTGCTCCAGGAGGCCCAAAAACACTACCAGCGGTCACACAATGTTTTCAAAAGCCAACACAAATGACTACGGCAACACCAATGTGACATTTTCCATAATCGTGTGTCCATCGGGAATCAAAATCGGGGCAGTATGATGCCTGCTTTAATGTTGCATGGCTTTGACCTGAACTGTGTAAAGACCTGTTCCTTCTCCTCTGGCCACTCAGTCAATGTACTCTGGAATTAAATGGCACATACATGTAACACTTCTACCACGAGTGGCATATTTTCCCTCTACACAACAGACACAATGTCTCATTGAAGCAATACCAGCAAAACTCAGAAGCAAAAGTGTACCTTCACATGGCAAGAATTAGATTTAATCACTGTTATACAAATTGAAGCACGATATCAGACACGTGTCTAGCATGGTGCCGTAATTCTGTGCTCTAATGTACCTTACCCTTCATTATAGTTCTAATATACTTCAATTATGGATGATATTTGCATCAGACAGATTTTATTGTAGTTCTTTTTTTGGTGACAGTGCAGTGATTGAGTGAACATAAATGTCCGAATGCAATAGCAATGCGAAGGTGTCATGCCTCAACATACATGATGCATGCACAAAGACAGCAATCATTGCAAATTATTCACATACATACTATGTAGTCCCGTTTTTACTGACACAATAAAATTAACAGACTATAGCTCATATGTGTGCTACTTTTACAGCACACAAAAACTCTACATGTCATGTACATTCCCGCTGCACATTCCTCATTTAAATGTAAAAAGAGTGCAGTGACAACCATCTGAAACACCTCGAGTGTTGTTGTTTTTTTTTAATTCATGTGACTTTCAGTATCTGTATTGATATCCTAGTCATTCTAATTTGCACTCTAATGTCATTAAACTCCTTGCACATTTATGCATGTAACTGCTAAACACCAATTTCAGTCATTGGAATTGTATTCACATTCGAAGTGTTTGGGTGTAATTATACAATATAAGACAAATAAGCTGTAACTACTAACTACTTTACAAATGTCTAAGGATTTATAGCTAATATGCCAAATACAAACAATGAACATCTTAAAACATTTAAAAAATGCATCAACGAGTGGGTAACACAAGCCAATATACCATTACACTGCCACCTGAAAGTCGGCATGCACTGTACTGAGACAAACTAATCCCTTCATAGAATTCTAATTCCACCTGAATGAAGTTCAATCATTACCATTTATTAAAACTATCTCAATTCATAATCTAACTTTTCCTTGACCCTGTACACTCTTAACAAAATATTAAATTCTCAAATGGTAATAGATATGTCATGTGGTTAGAATCTTAGATATTCTAAACTAAGCCTACGTAAAGATAATTACAAAACCTTCAAACTTTTAAGAGCCTTCAAAAGGTTCTTACCAATAGATGTCCCTTATCTCATTTTTGTTTTTTTGTTTTTTAAATGTCCCCTCAAGAACCTTGAGGTACCCAGGTTTCTAGGTTCACCTCTCACAACAATTTCCTAAACATTTTTGGTTCTAATTCAAGTTTACTATTTTTTTTTCTACAAATTGATCTACCATATGTGAGGAATCGGCTGTCTGATTTGATCAAACCAAGAGTGCAGCTTTATGTTCACAGATGTCTGGGAGTAATTGTATTATGTCATTTTCTTCAATTCTCATCTTTTTACCAATTTTTAGTGGAAATAACAAGTTACAACATATACCTCAAATACAAGGTACTGCAAAATTAGAATTCACTGTTGCAATCAATAAATGGTCCCTTTAAAAAACACTTTACATTGAGGTATTGACCAATAGTCATTACCAATGTTCTCAACAAAAATCCATGAAACTACAACTACTGGGCTAGTCAATAAAGTGTGAACTTGCCAACAAGAAGTGAAATATTCTAATGGAATAAATCTACACACCTTTTTATTTGGGCTTATTCAACCACACGTGCTTGTTTTGCATTTGCGTTCTCAAGGTCAAAATTGTAATTACATTGCATCAAAATGGCTCACTTCATTTGTGGAAAACTACAAGATAATACAACAAAATCTTCAAAATCATAACCACTGTGACGAGTCACATATAAAGTGTGAGCTTGCAGACAAGTAGGCCTACGAAATTTTAATGGAATAAATCTACATGTGGTTTTAATTAGGCTTAACTCAACCACAAGTGTTTGCATTGTATCTGGGTTTTCAAAGTCAAAAGCATATATACATTTTTATCAAACTGACTTGCTTCTTTTGTGGAAAACTATATGATATCCTGTATTGTAGAAACTACAATATAATACAATATAATACGAAATCTTCAAAACCACAACCATACTGTGGCGAGTCACATAATAAAGTGTGAAACTGCCAACAAGTGCAAGACATATGAATAGAATAAATCTATTTTCGTTTTTAGGCTCAATTCAACGACAGGTGCTTGCATTGCATCTGGGTTCTCAAGGTCAAAAGTGTATATACATTCCATTAAAATGACTCACTTTTGGCCCCAACAATTGCAGGCGCATACTTTTGATGAGAAACTTTTTGAGGTGAAGTTACTTTAAAAAAGATGATTCAATTATGCAACAAAATGCCTGATAAAATAAACAAGTTTGAAATTTGTTCATACATGGAAATGATCCATGATCTTCTTTCTTAGAGAACAAAACAGGATCAATTCTTCATGTAGGGAAAACAATCTTATTTTTGTAGTAATTAAGATCTACAAGCATTATATCACCACATAATCATATTATAGGCCTACATACTTTTTTTTTCTGAAATCAGGATTTGCTAAGAATGAGCAAGCCCACTATTGTTATGGACAATTGCCTAATTGATTTTTTAGTTGAGGTTCAGGACAGTTGAAGAATGTGGTCCTCCTAATCTGGTGTTGACAGATTATGATGCCACACTTCCTCATATGTACCAACATGCTAACTTCTTAAAATTTTTGTGTGCCATTGCCTGTCATTTATATTTCCATCATTTCACCTCACTTGAAATTTGAAATGTACCAAACTTGTCAACATAATTTTCTGTGAATTTGTATATCTACATGTCAATCAATCGAACACATTTTCTGGTAGTTTACGTCATTTACATGCCCTACATGTATTTATACTTGATCATAAACTAATGCATATACACTGCAATCGGGAGGCTGAAGTGAAATACACTTTATTATTTTGCTAGTGCTTCAATTCAACTATTCACCAGCAAGACTCACTAGTAACCCAAATTCATACATGTATTTCACTTGTTAAGTGACCTCCAGTGTCTATTTCATGTGTTGTTTTCCCCTAATTTCCTTGCATTTCACCATTATGCACTGGTCTTTTGCCCAGTTTCTTACAGCCATATTGAAGTGCAAGCCCATTTCCATTAGAAAACAAACCATTGATTCTACACTTGAAACTTCTTCATACTTAGATAAATATCAAGACAAGAAAAAGTTTGTCCCACATTAACTTTTCTACATCTGTAACCAATGAGTTAAATGTTGATCTTTTAAATCGCAAAAAACAAATGTTGCATATATTTGTGCTCATCTTCAATTTTTCTTTTTAGCCAAATCTTGTGTGACAAACTGTTTTCTTTTGTTTTGTATTTACTATCAGTAATGTGTAATGGTTTGCAAATACAGATAAATAATCTTGCATCTTTATGAAAAACAGGCAACTTACTGCAGTTCATTTCATTGTGGAAGTTAAGTGGACATAAAATGTGATAAATACAACACCAACCTTGTGGCGTTGTGCCACTGCGTCCATTATCACATAATTTGCAAAACAAATTCAAGCTGTATGATCCATCACTGTCCATGGCCACAATGAAATAACATGATTATGCAATGTAGGTCTAGTCCACCTACTACATGGAGAGCTTGTTCTTAAAAACTTCATTTAGTATGTATCTATTGATTTGGAAACATCAAAACAGTTACAATCTGGTATTCTTGACTCGATACAGCTGAAAAAAGAATATCCATGTTAGATCCTATCCAAGAAATCTAATGGATCCGCCTTTCTAATCTGATTCCTTACAAAATCTTTAATGTTGTGCCAATCCCGTCCCCGTAGTGATTTTTCACACTTAAGGCACTCTTCACACTGAGCTTTTCCTGGTAAACTTGTTGTTTCAAAACAAGTCTTCAGTCTCTTTGCTACAGCCAGTTTCTCTTCTTTAGTCCATGGTCTCTTTCTCTTCTGACCCCTTTCTCGTTTCGTACCTTTCACTTTGGAACCTGAATGGTAAAAACGACAAACGTTTACATTTGAATTTATCCAGCAAAAAAATGTTACTTGTAATTTCATAGGCATGAATGGCGTTCCAGGAAATGGAAAACTCATTGGCTTGCTACTGTTACTTTCAATCAGAGGTAGGTTATACATAGAGTACAAGGCTTGTATTTTAGGCCCCAGTCCCATATAGTTAGAGAATCAACACGGCAGTCCTGGACCATACATGGTGGCTACAAGGACCATACCCCCCCCCCCCCCCCCCACCCCCCAGATGTCACCATCTCCCTGCACCGTCAAGCCCCAGTTCCATATATACTATACAGGCCAAAAGTTTGGACACACCTTCTCATTAAAAACGTTTTCTTTATTTTCATGAGCACCCTCTCAATGACCTTCAAGAGGTAGTCTCCTGAAATGTTTTTCATGTCACAGGTGTGCGTTACTAAGGTGAATTACACTGTATACAGTGGATTTTTTTTTTGGTTGTTCTATCAGCAGGATTGGAATTATCAGTTGTGTTGTGCAGAAATAAGTTTAGTACACAGCTGACAGCCCTATTTGACAACTGTTAAAATTCATATTATGGCAAGAACTATAATGAGCTTTTAGAAAAATGAGTGGTCATCATTACTTTAACAAATGAAGGCCAGTCAGTTCAGAAAACTGCAAAAACTTTAAATACAATGTATGTCCCCAAGTGGAGTCCAAAAACCACCAAGTGCTACAACGAAATTGGCACACATGAGGAAAGACTCAGGAAAGGAAGACCACGAGTCACTTCTGCTTCTGAGGATAGTTCATCCGAGTCACCAGCCTCAGAAATCGCAAGTTAACAACGGCTCAGATCAGAGACCAGGTGAATGCCACACAGAGTTCTAGCAGCAGCCCCATCTCCAGAACAACAATTAAGAGGAGACTGTGAATCAGGCCTTCATATGGTAAAATACATTTTTGTACCTGCTAGGAAACCACATGTAGGGGTGTTGCCATAATAATAGGGACACTGACCAGTGACCAGCGACTAGTGACCAGCTGTAATAGTGTGTGTGTTCATGCAAAACATGTCATATGGGGTACTGACAAGAATAAGACATAATGGCAGTCTTTATTGCATTTTCCTTATTTGGACTCCACAAGAAAAACAAAATAAAGGCCATCATTATGTCTTAAACTTTGCTCTGTACCCTATATGACATGGTTTACAAGAGCACACACACACTGCCATCATGAATAAACTCGAATTATCACTTTAAACAATGTGATGAATTCCCCAACCTAACACTAAGGGAATTAAAGCTCAACTAGCAATTATTTTACAAAAAAAAAAATACCATGGCAATGTCAAATTTTTATTTTTGGTTCCGTTGAAATAACATTCAATTTGGCTCTGCGTCACTGTGTGAGCAAAAAGCTGCAATATAGCAAGACTATTTTCTTACCAGATTTGATCACTGCCTTTACTCTTCTAACTGCATTTTCTTTGTCAAACTGGCCAACATCAGAATGCTGTAGCTGGCTAGCATCTGTTGATACTTCAGCATCCATGACTATGTCCTCTTCATCAGCATCATGATCTACATCTGGATCAAGGGCATCGTCTAGTGGTACTTCTGGAAATGCAAATTCAAATTGGAGAATAAGATGCAAGAAATCATTATAAAAGAGGCATTTCACAAACCACAAAGGTTCCCAGCCTTATGGTAGTAAAAGGGGACATCATTGCAATCAAAAGATACCAGAATTGTATCTAAGTAAGCTCAAAATAATTATGTGGTAAACGACACTCAGTTTTGGGGGGAATTTCAAGGATTAGCTCATCAAACTTTTGATTATGAAGGTGAAAATCAGTAAACATATTTACACCAAAACCACAAGATACTAAAATCTTTTAAATTTTGGCCAAGAACACCACCTCACATCATTGTCGTATTGGGTCATGCAACATTCATAATGATAAATTATCAGGTAGTTAAGTAAAAGGGTTGACATATTTTTTTAATTCTGTCACTACTTTGCCTTATCATGAACTGCCTGTTGGCCTGATACTAGATTGTTCTTCAGTGGTTTAGTAGTATAAAATTATCAAAAAATATATCTCTAGATTTATATGTTCTTATTAAGTTATAAGCATCAGCTTCTGGAATTAACTATATTGGTTCTAATCTAAAATCATTTACACACTTAGACCTCTCCTTTTCCTTCTCTATTCTTCCCTGCTCCTCTTTCCTTGTTCTTCATTGTCCAGTATCTGTCTGAGGGCATTTCCTCAAATTCTGTTATTTCTGTGTATTGAGTTATTGTTGTTGTTGTCGTCGTTATGTTTTTTGTGGCCGATTGCATATCTTCCTTTCCGTTCAATTTTCCTGGCACACCTGGCCCCATAGTGTCTGTGCCACAAATGTGATATGTTACATAGTTTATACGTTTGCATCCTAAAATCCTAGTAAGTATTGTTTATAGTATCAGCATCATTATATTAATGAGTAAAATGTACAATAGTATATAGAAGAATTTAAAATGAATATATTGGTATAACAAATTGGTGCTGTTGTTGTTTTGTTCCAGTGTTCCACGTCTTACAAGCGTGGCTTTTTTTAGTGGAACACTGTTTTCCATCATTGTGATTATTTACTATTTTTGTTGCCATGACAAAGTGCATTGTTTCTTTTTTACGACATCATTCGTGTATAATATACTTTATATTGTATTGAAAAAATCCTTTATCAGACGAGTGCAAGAGAAATGAAAAAAAATTGTATCACTTTGGATTATGTCAACTTTTTCTTTTCTTTTCTATGTGATGATGGAAATGAATAAACTATTGAATTGAATTGAATTGAATTGAATTGAATAGACCTTGATTAAGAATATCGAACAATTTTCAAAACTGCCTCATTCAAAATTTAAAGCATACCATATTAAATAGTAGGCTTTTTAATCTTGGGAACTGACACTGTTTTATGTACCTACCAAGGTGTGAATGATCTCTCTATTGATTATTGAACTGCGATCAGGGAGACATTAAAGGCCTACATCCATTTTTTTTTTTTTTTGCGGGGGATACAAGTAATTTTTTCTTTGTTTTCAAAAATGATCCTGTTCAGATTACAATTATACATAAAAATAGTTATTGGGCTCAGTGGTGCTCTGATAACAATATCAGAACAAGCAGTACTGCCCACAATCTGTCTAACTTGAAGTACATGTACGTAGTGAATGTGTATGAGATAATGGGCCCAAGCCCTGTATACCACATGTTCTATGCACATTAAGTTCCACGCATTAAAGAACATCAATTATAACCGCATTATCTCTCACCCAATAATAACATTTCAGTCAAGCTTCCCAGAGTATATTAAGTGAATATTATTTAGTTGATAACATACCTTCTCCTTCATCAAGCTGAACCTCATCAAGAGTTGATCCATGAAGTTTACCAAGGGAGCCTTTGTCCATGCACATGAGAATCTTGGAAACCTTAGCTACTTGCATGACATGATCGGGAAGACGGTAAAAGTTCCGGTGAATGCGCACATCGTGTCCCATAAAATTGGCCAGCACATCAAGCTCATTGTCTCTTAAGTTCATCACTTGTGAGACCGTGGCAATATGCTTGCGCAACCTTGTAGATGTTATGTATGAAGGCTTGCTTGCACCACAAGATATGCTGAATTTCCTAACCACATCACTCCCTCTGATGTGGCCATTAGAACTTGTCAGGGCAAACACATAAGGATTGGTCTCATACACACCAGCATCTCCTCTCTTAGCAACCAACAAGTCCATACTCCTTTTCATCTCATTTGTAAGAAGAACAGGAACTGCACGTTGTTTCTTCCCCACAATTTCCAGACGCCACAGGTTTTTACCGAGTTTTGCTTCCCATTTGGACAGGCCATAGTCGTCAGTCACCTCATCACCTTGCTTACACTTGCTGAAGTCATCTAGTTTCATTTTGCTGACTTCTCCAGATCGTTTCCTGTTAAACACTATTATGGATGTCAATGTCAGCTCAGCTAGGTATCTGTACTCCTTAGATATGTCCTCATCTGTTGTCTCTTCATTGAGTTTTGTGATGACTTCTTCAGTCTCAGTTTTCAGATATGATGTAAGTTTAACTACATCCTTTGTGACAGGTAGGTAAGTAGGATTGTTCCTCTTATTCTCATTCAGGGTGCGTAATGCGTGACTCGATACACTCTCTGTCCACTTCAGCTCGCAGAGTCTGATGAATTGGTTGCATCTTCTTTCCATGGCTTCATTCTCTTCCATGATTGCCTGACCCAAAAGAACACCAGCTGCCTTCTTCAGGGTATGACCAAGCTTTAGGGCTAAGCTTGGCGTTGTGTAAGTATGACTCTTCTCATCAAACCCTGAAATGTTCCTGGTTGCTTGTACAATGTCCGTGAACTTGCTGGGATGGATCAAATCTGCTAATCCTGCATTCTTGTCAGCAGTTACCTTTCTATACTCCAGTACTAATCTTCCAGTTTCCCTCAGTTTGGTTCTGATGTAATCAAATTGGTCTTCATCATGGCCAAGTTTAAATGCTAGTTTCTCTGCCAGCAGTCTAGTCAGTTGATCTCCTTTAATAAAAGAGGAGACACCATTCTCATCTTCTCGTAGGCCTGCATAAATTTCTCTGACTTTTGTGGACATACCAGGAGCTGGTTGCAAAAGTCTTCCCTTTTTGATGCAACTTGTTTTTCGCTTCTTTTGAGATGTTTCATGCTTCTCATTTTCATCAGGAACCAACTTACAACTGTGTTTCCATAACTCTCTTTTACTGAAGTATCCTTTGCATTGATGGCAAGGCACATACTTCTTATAGTCAGCATCATAATTCGGTCGATACACAGTTATGATCTCGCCTTCTCCTTCTTGAAGTACTGCATGATTGTGTAAGTAATTGCCCAGATTTCTCATCTTGGTTAATAGTTGATCCTTCAAAACCTTGTCAGTTGTAGCTTTCCATCGAACTACATCCAGCTCATCTTTATGTCCCTTAAATTCAGCAAGATGACGGGGCAATTTTTTGACGTACTTCCTGCAGAAGGGACAATATGAGCCTTTGTCCCACAATCTTTTGCCTTTTGTGTTGTGTGTCCGCATAACCGTTATTTTTTTCGTCCCTTCATCAGTTTTACTGGCCTGTTGCTCACATTCAGACTTGCTGGGATTTGGTGATCCTTGTGCCAACTTGCCCAATGGCTGATGACACATGTGACATTCAGCTGATGTCCCTGCTTGTTCAAGTTGCTCACTCTCTTCCTCTGATGCATTATTGCTGTGATTTGGTGAAGTTTGATCCACATACTTTCTCCAGGATTTGTGTGGGATAAACTCTTCATCTTCACTATCTGTGCTTACATCCTCAGACTCGGGAACATAGTCATCATCTGTCAGTTGGTCACTTTCTCCCATTGAAACCACAGAAGGACTGCTCAAACCCTGACTGCCATCTGCATCTGTTCCCTTTTCACCAACGAGATAACATTCCACTGATGTCCCAGTTTGTTCAAGATCATGTTTCCCCTTTGATACCTCAGAATGATGGCTCAAACCCTGACTGCCATCTGCGTCTGTTCCATTTTCATGCACTAGATCACATTCCGCTGATGTCCCAGTTTGTTCAAGATCCTTATTTTCCCCCTTTGATACCTCAGACGGACTGCAGAAACCCTGACTGCCACCTGTGTCTGTTCCATTTTCATGCACTAGATCACATTCCGCTGATGTCCCAGTTTGTTCAAGATCCTCATTTTCCCCCTTTGATACCTCAGACGGACTGCAGAAACCCTGACTGCCACCTGTGTCTGTTCCATTTTCATGCACTAGATCACATTCAGCTGATGTCCCAGTTTTTTCAAGATCCCTTTTCTCCCCCTTTGATACCTCAGAAGGACTGCAGAAACCCTGACTGCCATCTGTGTCTGTTCCATTTTCACCCGCGAGATCACATTCCGCTGATGTCCCAATTCGTTCAAGATCCTCATGTTCCTTCTTTGATACCTCAAAAGGATCATTGCTCAAACCCTGACTGCCATCTGTGTCTGTTCCATTTTCATGCATGAGATCACATTCCGCTGATGTCCAATTTTGTTCAAGATCTTCATTTTCCCCATTTGATACTTCAGGAAGATTGCTCAAACCCTGACTGCCATCTGCGTCTGTTACATCTTCATGCACGTGATCACATTCAGCTGATGTCCCAGTTTGTTCAAGTTCCTCATGTTCCTCCTTTGATACCTCAGAAGGACTGTTCAAACCGTGACTTCCATCCGCGTCTGTTCCATTTTCATGCACATGATCATATTCAGCTGATGTCCCAGTTTGTTCAAGATTCTCATTTCCCCCCTTTGATACCTCAGGAGGATTGCTCAAACCCTGATTGCCATCTGTGTCTTTTCCGTTTTCATGCATGAGATCACATTCCGCTGATGTCCTAGTTTGTTCAAGATCTTCATTTTCCCCGTTTGATACCTCAGGAAGATTGCTCAAACCCTGACTGCCATCTGCGTCTGTTACATCTTCATGCACGTGATCACATTCAGCTGATGTCCCATCAGTTTGTTCAAGTTCCTCATGTTCCTCCTCTGATACCTCAGGAGGACTGCTCAAACCCTGATCTGGACTACTGCCATCTGTGTCTGTTCCATTTTCATGCACGAGATCACATTCAGCTGATATTCTGGTTTTCTGAAGTTGCTCACTCTCTCCTAGGCCCTCTGATGCCTCATTGCTGTGATGATTTGGTGATGTTTGTGCCACTTCACTCAAAAGCGGCACATCATGTTCTGCTGATTCCTTGGTTTGTTCAAGCTGCTCACTCTCATTGTTCCGACTTCGACACTTTCTTCGCCACCACAGATTTGGTGCCTTGTAGTCATACCTAATTTCATCACCAACTTTTATGTCTTTAATTGCAAACAAGCAAAGAAAAACTTTTCCGCTTTCTTCCACCTTCCTCATCCTGGAATTGCATTCACTTGTCCCTTCCTTTGCATCATTTACAAAACGACCGTTGGACTTGGTCTCAGTTGCATCAATGCTGTAATAAATGATGAACAATATAATGTCCTCGCTTAGTTTGGGTACTGGACAGAATTTTAAGATTTAATTCAGGGCTGGATTTCATTTAATTTAAGTGATTTATAGTTAACCCATATTGTGAGAAAAGCTTGGTTTCATTCTCAAAACAACAAAAGTAAAATTTTGATTTTGGCTTCATTGATTACTAGTTGGCTTCATCTCTGACAGGGACCACAAATATTCCCTTGAAACAAAGTTTAGGGGACTTTCAGAAACAAAATTCCAAATTTAAGAGAAAACAAAAACTGGACATGATGTAGAATACACTGCAGAGCTATGACTTGAAATAAAAACACCTTGTGTTATCAAGCATTTCATATTAATAGAGTTTGTGTTACCAGGCCCCCATAACATAAAGGTTTGCAATCAATCATAAAGACACAGGTATTGGTCAATCAAGACCATTGTTTCATGCGCATACATGTATATTCCAACATATCCACTATTAACCAATCAGAATTACTCTTTGAATTTACCGACTGATCACAAATCTTTGTTTTACGGGCCCCTGGTTGTCACCGTATTATGTACCAAAAACATAGCAACTACATTTATGTGTAGCCCAATTGCCAGCTGTGGAAATTGTGGAACATACAATATTAATGTACACTATAGGATAACGCCATGCTAAACCATGTAGGATAGTTTCATGTGTAGTGCTTATTCTGCTGATAAGGTTTTGTGAGATTCAGTCAGGTTAGGCCTACCGAGTCCACATTCAACTGCATCAAAGTTTATACCCTGGACTTTTCAACATGGGAACACATATTTCTAAGTCTTGAGCAAATCATATCTGTCAATATTAGCCCATTTAAAGAGTATTGATCCAATCAATTTTATCA
Organism: Diadema antillarum; assembly: GCF_040938485.1. Classification (NCBI taxonomy): domain Eukaryota; kingdom Metazoa; phylum Echinodermata; class Echinoidea; order Diadematoida; family Diadematidae; genus Diadema; species Diadema antillarum. The sequence continues at coordinate 131,059 of NW_027273021.1, forward strand.
GGGCATGATAAGAAAGTATCCCATTCATGACAACCTGCTGTTAAATAAGTATTCACTGCTTACCACATTGTTTTTCCTCTATAGGAATAGAAGAACTGGTAATGGTGCTCCGTCTTGTACCTCTCTTCCCTTGTTGCTGCTTCCTCCTCTGATATCACGTCACCTTTATATTGCAGTAAAAACTCCCCTTTGGTAAAGGACCTTGTGGCAAAGATCCCACGCCCTTCATGACAGATAAAGTAACAATAATTCAGTACACAAGACAAGCTGTACGTATCAACTGATAAAACAAAATATTTGGTGGTAAAATGCACATTAGAATTCTGCTGATGACTGGCTCATGCCAATTTTAGTTTGGAACGGGTGTATGATCCAAGTTTTAAACCAGCATATTATCAAGCTATTCCATTTGAAATCCACAAGCCATCCCACCCCATGGAGGAATTATTTGTTACATCAATTTCAGTTGAAACAATATTAGCTCATACTGGGTTAAATATCAGTTGATGTTGTGTTATATTTTGGTATAGGGTGTATTTCAAATGGAAGAGTATGAGCACTAGATGCACAAGTTGACTTTTTTAATTTCTTCATTCTTTTTAATTCACTATTTTGATAAGGTGCGATGTAGTAGTTAGATCCAAGCATTATCGTCCATTATCATCCACAGGCTGTGATGATACAGACTTTGATCCTCTTTAATACAGCCTGTGTGCAACTTGGACAAAATGTTTTAAAAAATTGTTTTTTGACAATTTTTGGTCACAGATTCAAGAGATAAATGATTCCTAGGTTGGATTCTAAAAGAACCTTTTAGATATCTGATTTTGAGAAAATTTCAGCATTTGCATCCAGAGACCAAAATTTTTTTTTTCCTTTCTACAAAAATATTTTGTTGTTACAATTTTTTGGTAGAAATTGGCATTTTTAGTAAAATCTACTGCCATAAATAGACTCATTTCCTTAAAAAAAAAAAAAAAAAAAATATATATATATATATATACATATATACATAATCAGATGTACATTAGATCAATATGGTAGTTCACAAGTTATAGAGCCCAGCATTGTTTATCACTTGAGCATTAAAATTGAATATGTCTACAAACAAGTCTTGCTGTTCTGGTTAATTAACACTGGCTATTAGCCAAATACTTGCTAATGTTTTCTGACTCACCTATCAGTTTGTTTACTTGTTTGACTTCAAATCCTTGTGGGTCGTCTTTATCCAGATATTTCTTATATTCATCTTGTTTACGATTTGTCTTCACTGCACATGATCTGGTGACCATTCTCTGCAAGAAAAGCAACATTTGTAATTCATACTATGTTCCTATCCTGTTGCCCTCTTGCAGTACCGTATCTATGTATTTTATAAACCAAGTGTTTCTTTGCTAAAAACTAGATTCCAGGAGAGAAACGGTTATCTTTTTTCCTTCTTCCTTGGACATCACTTACATGTACAGTGTATTACCAGTTGGAATCTGGCATGTGTACAACAGGTTTGAGTAATTTGGACAAACTAGGCAAATAAACACACTTCTCTATTATAATTTGCTTGCATGGTATCCATATGCATTCAAACCTTATGTACACAAGCAATAGAGGACAGTCCTCAGTTTCATGTAAAAAATCACACTTTGATACATCCACTCTACCTAGATTATGTACAATACACTTCCTTGGTATCCATACACTCAAACATAATGTACACGAGTAATAGAGGACAGTCCTCAGTTACATGTACAAAATCACACTTTACATCTAATCTACCTAGATTATGTACAATACACTTCCGTGGTATCCACATACACTCAAACATCGTACATGAGCAATAGAGGACAGTCCTCAGTTACATGTACAAAATCACACTTTACATCTAATCTACCTACATTGTAGATTATGTACAATACACTTCCTTGGTATCCATTATTGTACACTCAAACCTAATGTTCTGGTCCATGCCAAAAATAGATCTACAGAACCAAGAGCTTCTATTATAAAAAAGTAGAAGCCAAGAGAGAGACATCAGTTATCTTTTTGTTTTCCCCTTGATGAACACTTATATTTATTACCAGTTGGAATCTGGCATGTGTACAACAGGTTTGAGTAATTTGGACAAACTAGGCAAATAAACACACTTCCCTTTTATAATTTGCTTGCATGGTATCCATCAGTATGCATTTAAACCTTATGTACACAAGCAATAGAGGACAGTCCTCAGTTTCATGTAAAAAATCACACTTTACATCCAATCTACCCAGATTATGTACAATACACTTCCTTGGTATCCATACACTCAAACATAATGTACACGAGTAATAGAGGACAGTCCTCAGTTACATGTACAAAATCACACTTTACATCTAATCTACCTAGATTATGTACAATTCCTTGGTATCCATATACACTCAAACATCATACACGAGCAATAGAGGACAGTCCTCAGTTACATGTACAAAATCACACTTAACATCTAATCTACCTAGATTATGTACAATACACTTCCTTGGTATCCATTATTGTACACTCAAACCTAATGTTCTGGTCCATGCCAAAAATAGATCTATGAACCAAGAGCTTCTATTATAAAAAAGTAGAAGCCAAGAGAGAGACATCAGTTATCTTTTTGTTTTCCCCTTGATGAACACTTATATTTATTACCAGTTGGAATCTGTTGTATGGATATACAATGTACCATGCATGTTTTATTATTTACTAATAGTTGTAATTGAGGACTGTTCTCTATTGCATGTGTACATCGGATTTGAGCAAGTTGGATAAACCAGGCAAACAAACACACTTTTCCATTCAATGTACTTGAATTACGATTTCCTTGCTTGGCATCCACATACACTCAAATGTAATGCACACAAGAAATAAGAGTCCACGGTCCTCAGTTACTTGTAAAAAATCACACTTCACATCTAATCTACCTACTGTATTATAATACACTTGCTTGGTATCCACACTCAAACCTAATGTTCCAGTCCATGCCAAATACAATGTAGGAGCCAAGAGCTTTTTTAATAACAAGCAGAATCCAGGAGAGAGATGGTAATCTTTATTTTTTCCATCCCTGAACACTTACATGTTTTACCAGTTAGAATTTATAGCATGGATATACTTGTACCATGCATGTTTCATCATTTACATGAATTGAGTAATGTTCTCTCTTGCATGTATTTGTGTACATCAGGTTTGAGTACTTTGGAAAAAAAAGAGGCAAATAAACACTTCCCATTCAATGCACTTAGATTAAGATTTGCTTGCTTGGCATCCATACACTCAAACCTCAACTCAAGTACACAAGCAAATAGAGGACAGTCCTCAATTATGTGTAACAAATCACACTTCACATCTAATTTACCGAAATTATATATAAGCATCGACAGTGATCAGGACATTCTCATCTCTGATGGTGGCATAATTACAGTGAATACCACTCCATGGCTTGTCAGGAAATTCGAGGGATCGACAATAAAAATATAGTTGTAAGATATTTGCCAATGGTGCCGACATTTTCTTTTTTAGCCTTTTGGTTGTGACGCCCACTTCCGGTATCGGTGGTGATCACTATGTACTAGTGTTTATGTTGTGAGAAAGCGATATCATTGTGCAAGCGGGTCACGCTCTCTAAAGGTAACAGTAAAATATTGTCATCATACTGCGACTGGAGTCCAGTCGCAGTATGATGGCAGATACACAAAAATGTCTATCGAAGAGAGGAAGATGGACGGAAGATCGGCGAGCTCAGCTTTCCAATTCACGGCCTTACTGTTGAAGTCACGCTCGGAGCCATATCCGCTGCGGTCACCCTACGCCGCTAGCGCAGGGATTCTTCACGATCACAGGGCTGCATCATCACATCGTACGTGGTCGTGTGGCTTTCAATGCAAGACTGAGGAGCTCGTCTCTCCGTTTACCATTGCATGGTACGCATCTGTCAGTCAAAAACTTACGAAGTTGGGGGGGGGGGGACAGTCATCCTCTGCAAATCTCTGTTCTCAGAACCGTCCATAATGATGGATGAAACGACAAAACAAACTGATAAAATTTGATTCTCCGGGTAGCAATTTGCAAGCCGTGTATACTCGTATATATACCGGAAGTACACAGCACAACCGGAAACTCGATCCATGATAGCTAGAACGCACGGCGACCAATCAAAAATAAGCATTTGATACAACGTACATCCCTCTAACGGCTAAATACTTATCTATCGTTGATCCCTCGAATTCCCATGGGTGAATAGGCGATGCAGCAGGGCTGTGTGTTGACTCTGCTGGCAACTTGGACAGCTCTTCACTTGCTGTTCCAGTTGGCCGTCTATTCCTGGCCACCATACATAGGATCTAGCCAGAGCTTTCATCTTTATGATGCCTGGATGGGTGCTAAGTAGCTCTTTGAGAATCCTTTCTTTCATGTCAGCATTGTTGGAGATGACCACTCCTGGTCCCCACAGGATGACTGCTTGGTATATCCTCATGTACTAAAACCTAATATTCTAGTCCATGCCAAAAATATATCTATGAACCAATTGAAAGAGCTTCTTTGATAAAAAGTAGAATCCAGGAGACAGTTATCCTTTTTTACTACAATGTAGCAGAACACTGAGAATACATATTACCAGTTGGAATTTGTAGTTTGGAATATATACCACGCACACGTTTCATACATTGTACCATGAGGACTGTTCACTTTTGCATGTGTACATCAGGTTTGGGTACTAATAGTTTGGATAAACCAGGCAAACAAACACACTTCCCATTCAATGTACAGTTTATTTTGCTTGCTTGGTATCCATATACATACATGTTGTACAGTACACTCAAATGTACATGTACACAGGCAATAGAGGACAGTCCTCAATTGCATGTAACACACACACAAAAAAAATCACACTTCACATCCAGTCTATACCTAGATGTACAATACATATTATGTATAATACACTTGCTTGGCATCAATAAAACACTCAACTAAATGTTCTGATCCATGCCAAAAATACAGTTTGTAGATCTACATTGTATGAATTAAGGGCTTCTTTGACGAAAAAAAAAGGTAGAATTCAGGAGAGAAACGGTTATCTCTTTTTTTCTTCCTTGAACACTTACATGTATTACCAGTTGGAATCAGTAGTAAGAATTTACCATGCATGTTTCATTTATCACATGAATCGAGGACTGTTCTCTATTGTATGCATACATTAAGTTTGACTTCTTTTAGTTGAGAAACGACGCAAATAAACACTTCCCATTCAATGCACATAGATTACAATATGCTTGCTTGGTATCCGTATACACTCAAACCTAATGCACTAGTCCTTGCAGCAAATAGAGGACAGTCCTCAATTACATGTAAGAAATCACGCTTCACATATCCCTAGATCATGTATAATACACTTGCTTTGGATATATCCACATAAACTCAAACCTAATGTTCTCGTCCATGCCAAAGAAATAGATCTACATGTATAAATCAAGAGCTTCTTTGATAAAAAGTAGAATCCACGAGAGAGAGAGAGAGAGAGAGAGAGAGAGAGAGAATTAATCATCCCCTTTTCTTTCCCCAACTTACTTCCTACCAGTTGGAATCTGTCGTATGGCACACATGTTTATTTACATGTAATGCCATCGAGGACTGTTCTCTATTGCATGTGTACATCTGATTAGAGTAGTTTCGATAAACCAGGCTATTTATACATGTCCACTGTAATTTTGATGCACTCTAGTACTATTGTTATTTAAAAATATTAAATTGCATATGAGTGCTACACCTATAAAACCGTTTACCAATAATAGACAAAATAGCTTTTTAATATGCAAATGCTTTTTTGCTCCATAAAAATCACATCTATTGGTAAGAATAAAGTACACTAACTTTTAAAAGATTTGACACTTGTGGATGAGGCTTTACATTTAAGGTGGAAAGTCGATCCCGAGTGCCAGTTGATTTCATAAGCTTTACAGAGTACTTAAATCAACCCCCAAAACTATTCCATCAAGATCTTGATAGGAGGGTCAGGACAAATGCATGCACACTTTATTTTTATATCTTAGTGAGAAAGTAAAATCTAGATAGCACCATGCAATACAGACTATGCACAGATACACCATATATCATTAGTAAACATCCTGCTCAATACATTTACAAATTTGATATGAACATACATGTAACTGTAAAAAGCATACAAGTGTGATTAATTACCTTTGTAGTCTTGTATGAAACCCACATATAAACATATCATCTGAAAACAGGACAAGGCTGTTCCCATTGCCTATTAACTTTTTTTTTTTCTTTCCCCTGCAACACTTGACTTTGGAAGTGAGAGCAAGGTTCGATGAAAAGCACAAAGTAATGAACAGTGATACTTCCAGACCTTTAATCCCAGAAAAAGCGGGCAGGAAGAATGAATTATTAACTTCAAATCTTTAAATATCATGTGAAAACATTACATTAAAAAAACACGCAAAGTTGGCTATTCTGGTGAAATATGACACAGTTTTTTTTTTTTGTCTTTACATCTCATTTCCAAGATCAGTGGAGGTTTGTGTTTACTACACGCATGCAGAAGGGGGTGACTCCAAAATAGAAAAAAAAAATTAATCCATACAGCAACTTGTTTACATTTTCAAGCATATCTTTGCTATAACAGGTGCAAATGAATTCTGGCATTTCGCAAACTAATCAAAATGAAAAGAGCATTATTTCAGCAACACATTTGTTTGCTTGTTTCTTCTTTTTTTTTTACATATTGAGCTATGTGTATTATGTAGATGATTTCTTCCTACTTGCTTTTTCTGGGCTCACAAAGCAAAATCAACAGACACAATGTATGAAATACTATGATGGGTGCAGCACTCACTTTTGATGATGACTCTGCCATTGCTTCAGTGTTTATTGAGGAGCCGGCATCTTTTTCTGCAAAAAATGTAAATGATGTAAGTATACATGACACTTTCATTCAATTCTTGTTTACTTTTCCTTTTTTTTTTAAACGACTTTACACAAGCAAAACAGGACATTCCTCAGTTACATTATGTAAAAAATCACACTCCATATCCAATCTACCTTGTAGATTATGTACAATACATGTACAATTGCTTGGAATATCCATATAAACTCAAATCTAATGTTTTGGTTCATGCCAAAAATTGACTTGTGAACAAAGAGCTTCTTTGAGAAAAAAATAAAATCCAGGAGAGAGACAGAACTTTTTTTTTTTGTTCCCAAGAAAAATTCAGTATTACAAGTTGGAATCTGTAGTATGGATATATCACCCATGTTTATTTACATGTACATGTCATTGAGGACTGTTCATTTATTGCATACATGTGTACGTCAGATGTGAGTAGTTTCGACAAACCAGGTTAATAAACATTAATATACATATTAACATATTAAAATAAACATAAAGATTATGCACAATATAATTGCCTGATAAATCCATATATACACTCAAACCTAATGTTCTGGTCCATGCCAAAATTGGTTTGTGAATTAAAAAGCTTCTTTGATAAAAAAATAGAATCCAGGAGAGAGACAGTTATCCTTTTTTTTTCTCCCCTAGAAAAATTCATTTAGGCCCTACAAGTTGGAATCTGTAGTATGGATACCTGGTATATCATGCATGTTTATTTACATACTGGTACGTGCATGCATGTCATTGAGGACTGTTCTTTATTGCATCATGCATACATCAGATTTGAGTAGTTTGGATGAACCAGTTAAATAAACACACTGGCAATTCCCATTCAATGTACCTAGTAGAGTATGATTTACTTGCTTTAAGTATCCATACACTTAAACCTGACGTACACAAGCAATAGAGGACAGTCCTCGGTTACATGTACATGTAAAATACATTGTACATTTGTATCACACTTCACATCCAATAGATTATTGCATGTGTACATTGCACATCACGGCCGTTCCACGGTAAAAGGGTCTATCTTGAGAAATGTTACTGCGGAGAAAAATGGGTTTAAAGTTTGGTGTATTTGTATGTCTGCCTCTTGTGTTTGTAAGGAGAATGGCTCGTGAGTGTTATTGTATTATGAAAATATTAAAAACAGTGAAATATGAAAAATACACCAAACTTTAAACCTGTTTTTCTCCAAAGTAACACTTCTCAAGATAGACCCTTTTACCATGGAATGGCCGATCAGGTATAATTTGGAAAAAACAGGCAAATAAACACTTCCCATTCAATGGACTTAAAGTACAATTTGCTTGTTTGGTATCCATATCCTATTCACTCAAACCTGCTGTACTTGTAGCAAATAGAGGACAGTCCTCAATTACATATAAAAAATCACACTTCACATCCAATCGGGGCTGGATTTTGTCTAATACATGTACACTTGCTTGGGAAATCCATGCACATACACTCAAACCTAATGTTCTGGTCCATGCCAAAAATAGATGAACCAAGAGCTTCTTTGATAAAAAGGAGAATCCAGGAGAAAGAGAGAGAGAGAGAGAGAGAGAGAGATTTAATTATCCCCCTTTCATTCCCCTAGAATACTTACATTATTACCAGTTGGAATCTATACAAGTACTTCTTTGATAAAATATGTAGAATCCAGGAGAGAGACAGTTCTTACTTTTTTTTTCTTTGAACACTTACATGTATTACCAGTTGGAATCTGTAGAATGGATACTATTCATGTTTGATTATTAAATTACATAAATCGAGGACTGTTCTTTATTGTATGTGTAGGTATCAGGTTTGCGTAATTTGGATAAGCCAGGCAACGCACTTCCCATTCAATGCACACACTTCAGATTTTAATTTGCTTGCTTGGTATTTATGCATACAAACTCAAACTTAATGCTCACAAACAAATAGATCTCCAGGACAGTCCTCTGCAGTTAATTTCTTGTAAAAAATCACACTTTACATCCAATCTACCTAGATTATGTACAATACACATGAAGTACATGTTATTCACATTTTGTGAGGGATACAGTGTTAGATTTTGCTGTTTATTGGAATTTTCATTATGTGTTATTAATTGTACACCAGTACACACAGAAAACTAAACTGCAAATTGCAGCTAAAGTGCAGTTATTTTTGTTAGTGTTTAATTGACCTGTTCTTTGTTAGGAGATTGGTTGGGCAATTTAGTTGGGATTATAAGGATTAACTGGTTGATTACAGGGAAAGGGGTAAGTTGGCTCTTTGTGTATTAAATTATGCCTTCTCTGTGTACACAGCTATGGAACTTGGCAGTATGCTTTGTTAGGGAATTAAGTTGGCAACTTTGAATGAACTTGGGAAATGGTGGGAGACAACGGATTTGGAGCTCCTTTTGTCCTTTCATGATTGTGGAAGTTAGCTTTTTGGTGTGGGAGGAGTTGAATGTTAGGTCTGGCCGAGTACAGACCTTCAGTGTGTAGGAAAAGAACATTTGTGACCCGCTACAACAAAATGATCCTAAAGTCGGGCGAGGTCGATTATTTGAAAATTGCATGACACAATTCCCTAATCTTTCTGCTTTAAATTGATATATAACACATCTTATAAAAATAATCGGCTGCGGAGATATCGATGTCTAAAAGAGAGCATGTCAAGACGTCTGGGAAATCACTGTTTCGAGAAAAGCGCCCTAAAAGTTCTCCTTGCGACGCAATCACAATCAAGAGACACGCAAGTCAGTATTCACCTCCGAACAATAGAAGTTAAGCCCTAGCAACCCCCGAAATGCTCATTCAAACACGGCGTCGGCGGTCTCCTCACCGACCAATCAGTGACCAGGATGTCAGGAGAAGCGGCTAGGCATAGCGCAACCCGCCCGCACGCACCAGTCGACTGGGCAGTGTGCGAGCTTCACGCTTCGGTTAGCGGCAAGCAGCAAACTGACCAATGAGATCACTCTGGTCGTTGTTAGGGGCGGAGCCTATGTACATTTTCTGAGAATGATGATGAGCTGGCACTGCTCTTCATCAGTTAGTCCAAGAATTAATGGAGTGGCAGAGCTTGTACAATTGTATCATCTTGGAAGTTTGAAATACCTTGAGACACTTTGGTAGATATGGTGAATATATACCCTGTGGTTACAGAAATAAAGCTGCCAAGGTCAAATTGGGACTATAAACCAATTTCAAATTTCCCTATGTCTGAGTACTAGTAGTACGTAAGTGTGACAATGGTGCTGATGACAGTCACAATAATGGGACTGTGAGAAAAGCCCACAGAAGTGCAAAGGGTGATATATGCCCTCCCCGTGTTTCTCTACATTTGGTGTCAGGAGTGCATGGGGATGGGAATTTCAACAAGTTTTGGTGTATGTACGTCACCATCGTGGAGCACAAAAACAGCAAAATATTGCTGGACATGATGTTTTGCTCACCACAGGATGGCTGACATCGCAGGAAGGGTGTATTGAGGACTGGAGATGTACAATGCAGTATGTCAGACTAAGTAACTGTTTTGATTATTTGCGACTCTCTTGAAAAGTAACTTTATTAATAGAGGCAGGATAAAGTGTCGGCCGGTGTTCAATATCTCTCTGATTGGGTGAGCTGAACTTGAGATGGAGTCTGGGAGCTCCTTATTGACAAGTTTTGAGGAGCTGGAATACTTGGACGGAGGGCTACATTTGGATGGATGAGCTCGTGAATGGTGGCCTGGAGCGATCTGGACCCAATGCTGACTTGAGAGGTGACACAGAGACACTGGGGTGGATCTAAACGGGGCAGGATTGCTGATGTGTAGCACAGGACAACTGAATGCCAAGATACACTGTGGCATTATATGCTTTACACCTGCATGTATTGGATACCAATCAATTATAATCTACATGTAGGTAGATTGGATGTAAATTGTGATTTTTTACATAAACTGAGGACTGTCCTCTATTGCTTGTGTACATTAGGTTTACATGTATATGGATACCAAGTAAGCAAATCATAATTTAAGTACATTAAAGGGATGGTATAGTATTGGTGTAGCTGAGAATTGGGCTTTTAACTTTTCGCGAGATACCAAGAAAACACTTAAGATATAGTACAGAGCGTACCATTTTAAGGGGAATTCAAAGTTTATGTGATGAAAATCGGGTTTGGAATGACTGAAACATCCAAAAACAAAATAAAACAAAGCGATCGTAATAAAGTGTGGGTCCCACACTTTATTAGAATCACTCTTTTTTGGATATATCTCAGCCATATCAAAACCAATTTTCATCAAATAAACATTGAATTCCTCATAGAATTACATGCTCTTTCATATTTTATAAGAGGTTTCTCATTATTTCACCAAAAATGTTAGAAACCTGAAATTAGGTCTCAACCAAAACTGTACGATCCCTTTAAATTTAAAGTCTGTTTATTTGCTTGCACCATGGTTTATCCAAACTACTCAAACCTGACATACACATGCAATAGAGAACAATGCTCAATGATATGTACATGAAAATAAACATGTACATGTGTGATTTATCCGCACTACAAATTCCAACTGGTAATACGTAATCTAAGTGTGGAGAAAAAAAAAGGATAACTATCTTTCTCCTTGATTCTACTACTTATCAAAGAAGCTCTTGGTCCATAGATCTATTTTTGGCACAGACTAGAGCATTAGGTTTGGGTGGGTGTACCAAGCAAGTGTTATAATCTAGGGGATATTAGTTGTGAAGTGTGATATTTCACATGTAATTGAGGACTGTCCTCTCATTGCTACAAAGTACATTAGGTTTTGAGTGCATATGGATACCAAGCATGCAAATTGTCATCTAAGTACATTGAATGGGAAGTGTTTATTTGCCTCATTCCTCCAATAAATTAGTCATACCTGATGTAACACATGCAACAGAGAACAGTTCTCGATTCATGTAATTAACAAAACATGCATGGTAAATTCTTACAACAGATTCCAAATGGTAATGTCCAAGGAAGAAAAAAAAAGATAACTGTCTCTATCCTGGTGTCTACTTTGTATCAAAGAAGCTCTTAATGTGTACAATACACTATAGTACAGCTATTTTTGGCATGGACCAGAACATTCAATTTGAGTGTATGGATACTATAGCAAGTGTATTGTACATAGGTACATAGATGTATTGTACATCTAGGTAGACTGGATGTGAAGTGTGAATTTTTTTTTTTTTTTTTATGTAACTGAGGACCGTCCTCTATTTCTTGTGTACATTTGAGTGTTTATGGATGCCAAGCAAGGAAATCGTAATCGAAGTACATTGAATGGGAAGTGTGTTTGTTTGTCTGGTTTATCCAAATTACTCAAATCTGATGTACACATGCAATAGAGAACATTCCTCATACAATGTATGCATGGTATATTCTAGATATTACAATTTCCAACTGGTAATATGTAATCTCAATAATCTGCTAGGAAAAAAGAAGGATAATTGTCTCTCTCCTGGATTCTACTTGTTATGATCAAAGAAGCTCTTTCAATTGGTTCATAGATCTGTTTTTTTTTTTTTTTTTTTTTTTTTTTTGCATGGACTAGAACATTAGGTTTTATTGTACACACGGATATACCAAGCAAGTGTATTGTACATGATCCAGGTATATTGGATGTGAAGCGTGATTTTTTTTATGTCACTGAGGACTGTCCTCTATTTCTTGTGTACTTACATACATTTAAGTGTACAAGTATAATTATGGATGCCAAACAAGCAAATCGTAATCTAAGTACATTGAATGGAAATGTGTGTTTGTTTGCCTAGTTTATCCAAATTGCTCAAATCTGATGTACACATGCAATAGAGAACAGTCCTCAATTACATGTTAATAACAAAACATGCATAGTAATGCATATATAATCCATATCCATACTACAGATTCCAACTGGTAATACTCCAGTACATGTACACAGCTTTCTTGAATCGAGGAATGTTCTTTCTTGCATGTGTACATCAGGTTTCAGTAATTTGGATAAACAAGGCAAATAACCACTTCCTACTCAATGCACTTATAGATTTACAATTTGCTCGCTTGGTATCCATACACTCAAACCTAATGTACACAAGCAAATAGAGGACAGTCCTCAGTTACATGTAAAAAAAATCACACTTCACATCTAATCTACCTAGATTATGTACAATATACTTGCTTGGTATCCATATACACTCAAACCTAATGTTGTGGTCCATGCAAAAAATAGATCTATGTACCAAGAGCTTCTATGATAAAAAAGTAGAATCCAGGAGAGAGAGACAGTTATCTTTTTGTTCTCCCCTTCAACACTTACACTAACGGTGTACTAGCGACCTAATGCATGATAATTCAGATGGAACAGTAAATTACCACTGTCAAAGGCGTAATAATATTTTTACGTGCTCTCTCCATTAGCTTTTCATTACATCCCCTATATTATACATATTTAATATAAATATAATATAATATATATACAAATGGGCATTTCCACAGTAAATGGGTACTTTTCAGAGATGTCTCTTTATTTTCTGTTTCCGATGTGCATTTTCCCTGAATATAATCTAGAACGCTTCAATGAGAGAAAATTGTGCCCCCAAATCGCTCCAATCAAGCAATCCATTAAAATCTATGCCAAGATGAAAAAAAAAAAAAAATGGGTGAACACATGTAAAGCAGGACAGAATACTATGTACTAACATAATTATGATGGTCAAATTATGAATACCGGTACTCATTGGAAATTTGCTGTTTTTCGATTGAATGGCTCATTTTTTTGAGAGAAGATAATAATAGCTGTAAAATTCTATTGAAATTTGTGTTTTGTACCATTTCTAGACTTCATGGTGAACGCGCGTAACATGGACAGACCAAAATGCGACAAGACAGTTACACATTCAGGACGTGACCATGATGTGGAAGTTTATGTGTACCAAATTTGCTTTTGATATGATTTTTGGTACCAGTAATGAATTTATTGCCAATATAAGGCTTTGAAAAAAAGATAGAATGGCACCTACAGGCTGCACGTGATCCGAACTACAAAAAACTAATACATGAGAAAACTGGTCCTGGCACATATACGATGGCCAAGTTACAAGCACAGGGAGCATCGCATTATAGTGATAATCCGCGAACAAAAAATAGTTGGAAAGAATAAAAAGGAAAAGAAAGAAAGAGGAAAAATCTTGACGAAATTGATAGGTAGTCTGCTATGCAGCTGATCACATAACTGCAAATAAAAATCAAGGTAATGAGTTGATGTACAAAATGTACTTACCAACAGAGCCCATGGAGATTAGTCCCATGATCACAATCCCCCCCCCCCCCACCTCCATAAAGGGAACATAAAAAAAAACAACTGCAGTATGACGATTAGTTATTCAAAACATAAACAAGAATGAGAAGGAGAATGAAAAGGAAAAGCAAGAGGAGAAGTAAAACAAGAAAGAAATACAACACAGAATGGAAAGAAGCAGGAAGAGAACTGGGAACAGTGGTAGAAATAGGATTTGAGTGATGGGAAGGAGTTGAAATCAAGGGTGGATGAGAAATAAAGGAACAAGCAGGAGGGGGAGAAGGGAATGCAGAGAAAGAAGAAGAAGGAGTGCAAGGCAGGATAGAATGGAAGGAAGTGAGAGAAGGAGAAGGAGAAACGGGAGGAAGTGGATGGGTTGAACACAATGAGAGAGAAGGCAAAGATGGAGAAAGCGATGTGGAAGAAATTTCAGAATTAGGAGTAGGAGGAGGGGTAATGGCAGAGTTTAAATGAAAAGAAAGAGATACTGTAGAAGAACTTAATGATGAATGGGAGGTGGGAGGGGTGCTGTCAGCACAGGATATGGTGAATGAAGCTGTGGAAACAAATTGACCAAGATGAGTTCTGAAACGTGCACAGTAAGAAACTGGAAAAAAAAAAATGTCCTGGTGGCCAGAAGCATGCGCATATATGAAAACCACAAAATACACAAATTTACAAACAATAAAAATTACTTTTTTGACACATATGTAATAAATTTTTAGTAAAGATCATTACCAAAAGAAGATATTAAATAAACTCAAAAGGTTCATATGCTACCATTGCAAGGATTAGGGCAAGTCTAAGATAATGCACATATTACGTATGGGACACTCAGAGACTTTTATGACCTGAAAAATAGTGTTAATGGCCTTTGATCATATTGGACTTTATCATGTTGACTGATCTAGGAGGAGAATCATGTAAAAAATGGAGAAAATGACCTTGACAACTACAGATTTTAGAAGAGAAAATATGTGCCGTTACATAAGGGACCAGGAAAAACTTTGTTATTATGAACATTTTTTCAACCTCAAAACTCTCTGAAAGTAGTTCATTCTATACAGTCTGTAACTTCTAAGTCAGCATGATAAAAGTCACAAAACTCAAGTTTCAAGTCATGAGGCATAAAACTGTTATTACAGGTTCTGATTTAAGACAGATATAACATGTTACATATGGGACAATTACGTAGTACATGGGACACTTTGTCCCACATTCGTTTATTGTGTGGACAATCATGTTTATGGGTATTTTGCATAATTATTGAAGTAAAATCAGTTGAAATTACTCAAATACTGATCCAGATTGTCAAGGGAACAATATTCCCCAAATATCTACCATCATAACATATTTAATCTTATTTCATATTTCTACTATGACCAACCTGAGTATGCATGCCCTGCATTTTTATCAGAATATAGTTACTACCAAAAAATGGAAATCAGTGACTTGTGTTTATGTACTTCCATTGATGAAGGGCAGTTTTCCATTCAGTTTCCATATTTAAATCTTGATAACATCACCCATCACTTTGTTTCACATGTAATCTATTTGCCATTTTGCATCTACGCTATGTGGCTGACTTTTTTCTTTGCTATCATAGAAAATACACAAGTAACTTGGAACAACAAAGTAATATCTATGGCATCTTGGATTAATTCCAGTGGCCAGAAAACCCAATACAGGGCAGCCAACTTTGAATACTATCATTTGAGAGTGAGGTTATACGAGATTCCCATCTAGGCCATGACTCACTCTAAAATTTTGTTTCATTTGCATGCACGAAAAATATTGATCTCCCTTTCTATTACCCCACGAGCTCCTTTGATAAAACGTAGAATCCAGGAGAGAGACACTTACATATATATATCCTCTTTTTTTTTTCTCCTTGAAAACTTACAAAGTACATTACCAGTTGGAATCTGTAGTATGGACATGTATGCATGTTTGATTATTTACATCTATAATTAAGGACTGTTCTGTAATGACTGTGTAAATTAGGTTTGAGTAATTTAAGAATCATAAACTAGGCAAATTAACACACTTCCCGTTCAATGTACTTGGATTATAATTTGCTTACATGGTACATAATGTATCCACTGGCTTGTACACTCAAACCTAATGTACACATGCAATAGAGGACAGTCCTTAGTCAAAAGCTCACAATTCACATCCAATCTACCAAGATATATACTATACACTTGTTTGATCCATTATACACTCAAAACTAATGTTCTGGTCCATGCCAAAAAATAGTTCTGCATGTACAAACCAAGAGTTTCTTTGCTGAAAAGTTAAAACCAGGAGAGATTGAGATGGTTATCCCCCCCCCCCCTTGAACACTTCCATGTACTACAAGTTAATGGAATCTGTAGGATATATATATATACATTGTACCATGCATGTTTGATTACAAATTTTGTAATCGAGGACTGTTCTCTTATGCATGTGTACTCAACTCAGGCTTGATAGAGTACATTTGTAATTTGGATAAACTAGGCAAATAAGCATACTTCCCATTCAATGTAACAATGCAGATTGTGATTTGCTCGCATGGTATCCACATACACTCAAACCTAATGTTTTAGTATAAGCCAAAAATAGGTCTATGAACCCAAGAGCTTCTTTGATAAATAGTAGAATCAAGGAGAGAAACAGCTATCCTCTTTATTTCCCCTAGAACACTTACATTTTTACCAGTTGAAATCTGTAGTATGGATACCGCGCATTTACAATGCATGTCATTGATTGAGGACTGTTTTTATTTCATGTGAACGGTATGTCAGGTTGTAAGTAGTTTGGATAAACCAGGCAAATAACAATAATAATAATAATAGTTGTTTTGGATATAAACTCCAAATGTTATTGTCCAAGAATGGAAATTTTCTTTGCCCAATTGATCAAATAAACACACTTCCCATTCAATGAACTTTTAGATTACTATTTACTTGCTTGGTATCCATATGATGTGCACTTAGGCATATTAAACCTAGTAATGTACACATGCAATAGAGGAGAGTCCTCGGTTACATGTAAAAAAAATTACACACACACTTCACATCCAATCTTCTTCTTCTGTAGAAGTGCATCCTTCACAGTTGAAGATCAGCGCACTGCAGAGTGGTATGCATACTG
Source organism: Diadema antillarum (assembly GCF_040938485.1). NCBI lineage: Eukaryota > Metazoa > Echinodermata > Echinoidea > Diadematoida > Diadematidae > Diadema > Diadema antillarum. Next base: position 148,400 of record NW_027273021.1, read on the forward strand.
TAATGGCACTTTGGGAGACCGGGGACGTACCGTTGCATAAAAGTTATAATTATGGTAACTTTGCCATCCAGCGGTAACTACCATGGCAACAATACTCAACAGCCAACTGAAATCAAGATTTCCATAGATGAAGTTACCACTGGATGGCAAAGTTAGTATAGTAACTTTTATGCAACGGGCCACAGGCCCTCAAGGGCCAATCATAATGTACATACAAAGTAGAGTGAACAATAAATTGTGCAGAAATATGTACGGTATGTGAAGTGCTGCTAGAACTAGAAGATTACTGTATAATTATACAATATACTTGCTTGGTATCCACATCTACACTCAAATCTAAGGCCATGACCATCGTTCCCTTTCTTCTGCCTTACTGAATACTATAAATAGACTATTTTCAGGGCTACTATTCATTTTTATTATCATTTAAATGTAAAACTTACAGAAAATTACTCCTCATGTGGGGGCCATAAAACTCCCGGCCCTGTCACCCTAGTGGCAGGGTTGAATCTCACATCTCTGCCACTTTAGGTAGGGGATGGTTACTTGCACAATGGTTATTGTAACTCTAAGGAAGTGCATACCAGCTACTGTAGGGAGTGTAGATAGGCCTACAACTTCTGTATGTGTACTATAGTATCCTCGGGTCTAGTTCACAAAAACACAAGCAAAGAAACAAACAAACAAAAACAAAGTGGCTTAACCCCAACTTAATTAAGCTAAAGAATATGACAATGACAGAAAATGAGGACAGTGTACATACACAACTAGAACTTTCTACACGTATAACGTTAGATCTAACAATAGGCCTATGTAGTATGTGACATGTCTCCTTATTTGCACACGTAAGGAAGTGCAAAATCACACTCGACTTCCAAATTCTCAGTTTTTAAAGTGATTAGGAAATAGAGACTTTATGTCCCGACACCAAATCTATGCAGCTAGGTTTCTTGTAGCTATCTAAGTTAAAACTAACGTTATGCATTGTTAGACTTGAGTCTATAAAGTATTAGGCACTTATGAAGGATGTATGGCGGGTGACTGCTAGTGCTAATGTAACGCTAGTGCTACTACCCTGGACCTACTCAGTATAATTATTAGATCAGATTGTGTGAGCGAAGATATGATCCAAAGTTTGCCAAGGCGGCCGAAATTACCCTCACCTACTCTAGCAGTATAAAAAAAAAAAAAGAGAGATCAGAGAGTCCTCAGTTACAGGTAAAAAACCCACACACTTCACATCCAATCTTCCTCTTCTGTTGTAGTTCTAAGTAATGGTAGTGGTAACTACCATGGTAGTTACCACTGGTAGTTACCATGTCGTTCAAGTATATTTAAATATCTAGAGACCAGACCTAAAGACTAAAAGTCTATAGAATACTAACGTTACAGATCTATTTGCTTGGCAAACCCGGAGATATAATTAAAGGCTAAAAGAGGCCGCGGTCAGCGCGGGCATGCCGTGCAAAGAGCGCGGAGACACCTACTAGACCAATATATTGGCATTGCCACTGCACTCGTGGCTTGCACACAAATGAATACAATGAACAATTATAAAAACTAGCCCTCAAAATGTGATACTGCAGTTATTTGTGCTACCATAAAATAATATGCCTCACTTACTTTGTTGCATCTCGAGTAGATTCCACTCCCTACTTCTGTTCCTTCTTTTAGCCGGTCTCGTGCCGTGGTTTGGGCGGCCCTCGGATTTGTCAAAAGTGGCTATGCCTGCTTTGCATGCGCAAAATTGCAGCGCATCGTGGCCGGGGCCGGCCGTAAACCCCCGTATGCTAGCAGCTAGGCCAGCCTTTGCCAGGCGTACGCGTACGTTTCCAGCAGCCGCGCCGTCATGAGGGGGCGCTGTGAAACATCAGTGAAACACAGGTCGATGTTGCTTACACAAATCGTACCCACCAAGTTGCCCTTTTACATGAAACCGCGGACGAATCTCTGATCAATCCAATTTTCACACACCCTCTCTATTGTCGTAAATTTGATACGACCGAATCGTTATCTCAACCGTGGACGGTCCCCCATAGCACGTACGTCCGCGGTTAGAAGGTAGTTTTTGATGGAGTGGTCCGCGGTTGCTGGCGATCACATACGCACACACACATACACTCACACACTCACACACTCACACACACACACACACACACACACACACACACATATATATATATATATATATATATATATATATGTATCGGTTTCATGTGGATTATTCCGGAAAAAACATACCAATTCCGCCGAGGACAGATTACATCAAATGCCTAATCGAGAAAATTGAAAGTGTCATTAAAAGGATGAGATGGAGAGCTCATTTCTTCCTCGGAGCGAGTGATTGCGCGGGCCAAAGTGAAAGTGAAAATGATCAATTTGAAACCATGGAGAAATTTGGATTCAAATCCAAACGCTCACCACCACAAATAGAAGAGATGTCAGGTTTTGAAAATGACCTGCTGGCCATTGTAGACGACTTGGAATTCAGGCAGGTAAACAACCAATTCCAATTAAAACTCCACGAGGACGTGAAACGCATAAACAAATCGGAAAAAGTGTTTGTCCACGCCGATAAAACCAGGAATGTGTACTCGATGAACCCCAAGAGTTATGAGAAACTTCTGAATGAAAATATAACCGGAAAATACAAGGTTGCACAGAAAGAAGTAATTGCAGACATTGAAAAGGAATCTGAGCTAATCGCAAAAAAGTTACGCATCAGTGACAGGTTGGACGGCACGATGGAAAAACCCGCCTTTGTTACACTGAAAGACCACAAGGATAACTTCAACAACAAACCCCAGGCCAGACTGATTAACCCCACAAAGCCAGAATTAGGCCGCGTTAGTAAAATAATGCTCGATCGCATTAACAAACAAATAAGAGACAAAACCAACCCAAACCAGTGGACCAACACAGCCGATGTGCTCAATTGGTTCAACAAACTCCCGGACAAAGAGTCCCTGACCTTCATTGTATTTGACATAGTGGACTTCTACCCTTCCATCTCAATCGAACTGTTGTCCACCTGTCTGAACTGGGCCAAGAAATTCACCACCATAGAAGAGGACGAGATAGAAACCATAATGCACGCGAGGAGGACACTCCTGTTTGACAACAACAACAAAGTATGGGAGAAACAAAAGGGACATAAACAGATCGATGTTTCTATGGGGGCTTTCGACGGAGCCGAGATATGCGAACTAGTTGGATTATATGCACTCTCACTCTTGAACAAAAAACTGAACACATACAGCGTAGGATTATACCGAGACGATGGGCTGGCAGTGCTCAGGAGAGCCTCTGGGAGTAGAGCCGATAGGGCGCGAAAAGAACTCATTAAAGTTCTTGATGAGCTCGGTCTGCGCATCACTGTCCAAACCAACCTCAAGGTAGTGGACTACCTAGATGTCACACTCAACCTAGACACTGGCAACTTCCAACCGTACAGGAAACCAAACGACACCCCCCTCTACGTCAACAGGGACTCCAACCACCCGCCCTCTACACTAACACAAATACCCTTAGCAGTTGAAAAACGCATATCGACATTATCTTCAAACGAAGACATATTCCACAACGCAGCGCCACTGTACGACGAAGCCCTGAAAAAAAGCGGTTACGAGGAAAATATCAAGTACTCCAAACCGAGTGAAGAGGGAAAGAGAAGAAAAAGGAAAAACAGGAGCAGGAATATCACGTGGTTCAACCCACCCTACAATGCAGCGACTAAGACAAATGTGGGGGGTAGATTTCTAAAGCTCATCAACAAACACTTTCCCAAAGGGCACAAGCTGAACCCAATATTCAATAAGAACACGGTAAAAGTGAGCTACAGCTGCATGAAAAACATGGATGCAGTCATAAAATCCCACAACCAAAGAGTTATCGGAAAATCCAAGTCACATGACACCGATCCCAAACCCAAATGCAACTGCCGCCAAAAAGATCAATGCCCGTTGAGAGGAAGATGCATGGAAACGGCTCTTGTGTATAAAGCAACCGTCAAGCATGACAATGAGGAAAAGTGCTACTACGGACTGGCGGGGGGTACCTTCAAGGACAGATATAGGAACCATGTGAAATCCATCAAGAACGAGAAATACAAAAACGAAACCCAACTCTCAAAATACATCTGGAGCCTGAAAGACAAACGCGCAAACTTCACACTGACATGGGACATCCAAAAAAAGTCAAACTTAACTCTAAGAAGGAGTGGCATGTGCAACCTCTGCCTCGATGAGAAGGCCATCATCATCCGAAACAAAAATGCACTCAACAGAAGGTCCGAACTTATATCCAAATGCAGACACCGGAAAAGAAAAACCATCCATGCGTCAAACCGATCCACCGCGCCACATGAGCACAGAAACACACCACTTTGTCAGTCTGCCTGAAGATCGCGACAGCGTGAAACCGCCGGTAGCAGACAAGGCACCAAAACACAGGTACGCCTAATATGCTCTGCTTTACAGCATTGAGCACTTTTCGACCCTCAACAAACCATATATTCCCGACGGATATATACCCAACGGATATATATATATATATATATATATATATATATATATATATATTACAATTATACACGTATACACACAAGGAAAAAAATATTATTCACTTATCTCTCCCCTACGGAAAGCTGCAGCAGCAATGTCCGGATCAAAAAGAAAATAAAACAACACGACAAACAAACCTCTGTACTAGACAGTGTAACTCATATCCGCTTAACAGTTTTTGAGTCGGAGCCATCCGCCCATGATTGCTTCGAAAAGGAGGCGGATGGAGGGGTGGTGGTCATGTGAAAATGGTGATTCTTCCAGTTGAAGGCCAATAGATAAGACAACAACATTCTACAACCACACACTCCATTTAAACCCAACCCAAAAAAGCACCTCAATATTCCTTTCCGCAGTTCATGAATGTATTTACACACCCACCCGAGAAAACGGGCGAAAGATGCATGGAACTCCTCGTGCCTCGACCAAGGTGACTTGCAATAGTATCAACCAGGCACATTGTGCTATACGCTTGAATGATGAATGAATGTATTCATTATTCATTAGTGAACAGGTACTGCCCACAGAAGAGCTGGGCGCGGAAAACAACGACCGCGATTAACCGTCTGTATGCCGCGTTTCATTTCCTGTCCGTAAGTATGTGTATGAAATTTGTGCATATTGACTCATCAGCACAGACAAGGTTAAAAGCTCTTAGCGGCGGGGGGGGGGGGGGGGGGGGGAACAGTGCCAAGTTTTCATGTAAGTTGATAACGTACGTAACTTCAACGAAACCAACTTCAAAATCGAAATGTAATGGACTGACAGTTTCCAAATCGCTAACTGTAGTGCAGTTCATCAGATAATTGTGAAGAAAACATCAATCAGGGCTAAACGGGAAATTGAAGTCAGCAGGTATTTATCAATGACTCAAAACTGCCACATCGCTGCTACTGTAGTGATAATCTTATACGTGTTGATTATCACACACAAAAAACCCAAACAACAAACAAAAAACAAAATTGAAAAAAACGTAAATGTAAATCGAAAGAAAATCTGAGAGTAAATCTTGTACGATTCAATTCGATTTGAGGGCCAGAAAGACACTGCTCTCACGTACAGTTGACAGTTTTCTGAGAATCAATACCCACAGCTTCCAGATAATTATTTGTAATTGATATTGGGGCTGAGCCACTTCAAGTCCTCCTTTAGGATAGACGCTCAAGTTACGTGCAGGTTTCTGTGTCATCAATATATTGTAACTCAGCTGATTTCAATCATTGGAAGATGCAGGACATGTCTAAAGGAGGATTATGATTGATTTTACCTGATAAATGTGATTTCTTTTTTCTGTTTTTCTTATCATGACTGCTCTGGTTGCCATGAAACACAGAATATTGATTGATACTCAGTTTTGTTTGCGACCCAGTTATATTTTTGTCTCTGGGTTTCAGATTCTATGTGTAAGACATAATTTATGTAACATTAACTAATTAGTAATTTCATAGTTTTTTTTTAATGTTTATGCCTTAATTCATGCTCACATTATTTAATACTATTTATGAATTTTGGCGCCAGATATATAATATACATTGCAAAGTGGTGTATGTAATGCCACACAAGGATTTTTCAAAGAAAGTGCTGGGTCATGGAGTCTCAGGGTAATGATAAAGATTAAGTTTTGAAATCATTTTTATTTTTACTGTGCATCGAAGATGGTTTGGGGCATGTTGATGATACTTGCTGGCATCATTGCTGTCTGTAGTGAATTTGTTTTTTTATTTTTTATTTTTTTGAGGGGGGGGGGGAGGGCGGAGGTTTTGGACCTTGGGATAGGGTTTGGGTTTCAAAGAATACATTATTAGTCAGTAGTGCAGTTAGAGGGGACATTTGTTGTTGTTGAGATGTACTCTGATAAATACTTCTTGTATACTGGCTTTTTTTTCTTTTTTTTTACGGGAGGGGGTGGAATGAATACGCATTTGCCACAATTATATTTTTTAGTTTGTATGTAGAATAATCCAATTCAATTCAAATTCAGTTCAATTCAATAATCCACCTGGTGTACACGCTTAATTCAAAATTGTACTGTTTCTTTTCTTTTATGTTCAACTACTCCCTGATGTACTTCCTTAAGTTGGTTGGAGAGGCCCAAGGGTCATAGTGATTTTGATCGCTTTTTTCAACCCGGCTCCTTAGGGAAGCTCAACAGGGAAAGCCTGACACTTTGTTTTCTTGTGTTTTGTTTGTTTATTTTGTTTCTCTGTTATCACTTGTATTGCTTTGCAAATGCCGAATAAATAATAATAACAATAATAATAAGAGATATTCTCGCCCGGTTGTTTCCGCACATAGCATTGTTAATTTAGGGCGGTGAGTTGGCTCAGTCGGTTGATAGCGCGTCTGCCTCAAGATCACGCGGCCCAGGTTCGAACCCGAGTCTGGACTGAGCAATGTTGTGTGTAAGCATACCGTCCCCTCTAACAAGAGGCAAAACACTCTGTCCCTCGGATAGGACATAAAATGGAGGTCCCGTGTATGAGAGAGTAACAGCTCATGCACTTAAAAGGTCCCGCTTCATTCATCCATCGCAAAGAGCAGGGCGTTTAACCCGGTGAAGTGGTCCCACCTCACATCCAATTGGACCCCATGGAATACCAGCTCAACGTAACTGAATATGGGCTATCCAGCTATCTCTCAGATGGAAAATGAACAAATATATATATATATAAAATTGCGCGATCTTTGCAAGTGGCGCGGTGCGGGTCATTGCTGTGCTCTTTTTTTTTCTTGCACTGAATATACTAACAGCAAGATATATCTGAGCACTGAAATCTATTACTACGAGTATTATTTCTACAAAGATACCGGGATGTTCGTCACTTTACTATACAAACTAATGTATGACAACTATACCCTGTATATAACAAGACAGATGAAGCTGAATAGGTACACTACTTAATATGTACAAATTAAGACAACGCTGTAAAATCAATGTGACTCGCGATGACACGACTCGCGTTTGAATATGACTGCCAATGCAATCATACTCAGAACAGTTGCCATCGCAGCAGTCTTTCAAAGAATTTAGTTTACTTCGTTGTTGTTCCCATCCTATCATAAACGAATGTGCTATACCGACTACGAAGTGATTATTTGAATGGTATGGGCATTTAGATTAGCAATTAGTATACGTGATTTTCTCCAGAGTAGGCCTACTTGTGTGCACTGTGTGTCCAAAGTGTAGAAAGAGATAGAAGAGAGTGAGAGGGAGAGGGAAAGTGAGGGAAGGAGAAGAGGTTATTGTTGGTACAGACAGAAAAAGGATTGTTGGATTGAGAAAATGAAAGAATATCAGAAACGGGGTGAAATAGACAGCGGAAGTAGAGGAAACGGGTATTCTTTTCCGTTCTATATTGTTTTTTTCTGCCTAACAAAACCTGCTAGTTCAGTAGCAGGGTTATTAATAAACCCATCGCCGCCCCAGAACATCATTGAAATAAACCTCCTGGAATCCAAAGAGGGACTCGAGGAAGAACTCAAGACTTATGCATATTGTCACATTACTTCTTCATGTTACTCACTGTTTCATTTGGAATAACAGAAATTCTAACGTCTTAATTTTCTGATAACTGATATGATATGTTCAATTTAGTTGCGTTCGACCTTTGCATAGGAGTTTGCCAAGCTATACTTTGATTGTAAGAAAAGTAAAAAGTAATACAAACTGTTGCTAAACGGTTTTCACCTGGAACGCCCAGCCGATCGGTGATATAGTATATGTGACGACTTACCGAAAATGAAATATCCCGTATTCATCTTGGTATATATCCGCTTGAACTTGGATGGATGTACGATGAGCACGTAGCGATTAATGCTGATTGCGGCCAGGGACATGACGGACCCGATGAACGTACACATGCTGATGAACCCGAGCACGATGCAGAGCGTATCGCTGAAAATCCACCTGCCGACCGCAATGGTCACCGTGGTGATCGGCATGCTGACAACGGACACGAGGAGGTCGGCCGCGCTGAGGCAGAGCACGAGGGCGTTGGACTCCGTCTTGAGCGAGCGATGCCGCAAGACGACCACCCACAGGAGCGTGTTCCCCGACACGGCCACCACTAAGATGACGATGAGGATCATCGCTTCGATCACGCGCTCGGCCAGGGGCGCCGGCTCGACGGGGGATTTGGTGGTTTGAGGCAGACCTGTGGAGAATTCGGACAGCCCTCCCTGCAAAGTATCCATGGTCAAGATTTCCCCCCATGACGTTGCATTCATCGTGGAAGATACATCAGTAGTCACACCTGAAATCATGGTAGCCGTTACGTTTAACGTTTGAGCAGATTCCGTTATGTTAATCCAATTCATGCTTGATACTGTTCGATCAACGTTACTGCCTTAGCTCCCGGTCAAAAAAACTTCGCTAATGCAGTTAAAGCATCCCACAGTACTGAAGGTTAGAAGAGTTCATTGCGAACGGAGAGTTGGGTCCCTCGACGATCATATCGATGGGCGAAGAGCGCCAGAGTTTCGTCTCCGTCAGATAATGGACAGAAAACCTCGCGAGCTGCGTGCGTACTGATGAGGGAGCCACCAACGGAATGAAAACGTCTGGCATGGGTAGCAGCTTTTCAATACAACTGCAACGTCCGCTGTAACGAGTGGGTACTATAATTATCTGTACTATCTCCCCAGCATGTTTCCTGTGTATATTGTCTCTATACAATGTGTATATAAAGGGTGAGGGAACCAGCATATCCAACGGTGTGCATTGAAGCCTTAATTGTGTTATGAGACAATTCATTAAGTGTATATATATATATATATATATATATATACTGATTGAAATTAATCTATGATCTGGAAGTCGGGGAAAGTTAGAGCTGAAACCCCTTCTCAATTCCCTTTATTCTATTTACAAATCAAAATATTAACGAAGGTTTAAATGAACCCTTCTATTCTTATTCTATGACGAAATTAATTCAGACATTCTTGGGGTATTACACATCTCCTAATCATTGCAATCGAAGTGTTACGATGTCGAGATATTTGTTTGTTTGTTTGTTCGGTTGTTTGTTTGACTGTTTGTCCGGTTTTTTGTTTGTTTTCGGCTGTTCTTCATAAGCGATCTATTAGCACTGTCCTGCCGAAGGTAATTTACAAAAAAAAAAATGGTCCGGTAACACGAAGATACAAAAAATATGATTATGATTAATATTAATCCAACGTAGATTGATACATACATACGTCATGAATGAATAAATTGAAGAATTGATTACATAAATCAATAAATTAATTACATTAATCAATAAATGAGGGAATGAAAATAATCAAAGCAATCGTCTGGTGTTTCAAGACTATTCATGTTTTAACTTTGCTAAAGGGTCTGCTGCAGGCTGTAATATAGTTGGACATTGTTTTTTTTTTTTCATCTGAGATCCAGGAAGTAGGGCAGATAGATCTCGATCAAACGAAGGTATACGTTTCTTTTTCCTAACGACGCAGGAAGTATAGGGTGGAAATTGACATCCGATCTTTCTACGTTTTTGACGCTATTCTATCAAGTTTTTGCTTTTTTGCTACCTTTTGGATTTTTTTTTTTTTTTTTGGGGGGGGGGGAGGATTGGTTCTTCCGATCTGTCCATAGTCCGTCTGTTGCTAAAAGCGCAGATTCAGGCCGTGTTCTGGTTGATGGCTTTGATGAATAAACAGAGAGCAAAAGCAGAAGAAGAGAATGGGATCGGTTTGATCAAGATGAGAGTGCTGGGAAATTTCAAAAGATTAGTCTGTTTGCTCGAAGCGACTACAATTGTACTATTGCAAATCAAAGGAGGCGATTTTTATATAACTTCTGCCATTCCATTCATTTCGTTTTACTCTAGTCATGCATAAAAGCCAGCCAGACCATGACATTTAATTGTACCTAAATCATCTATGTATCACATAGGCATAATATTATTCATACGGAAGTCGTTGGCTCCAAACATTAAGCAGTTTCGATTTTGCGCACATAGATTATATCAACTCATGCCAATAACTTCATGATCAGGATGAATCGCATTTTTGAACTACATGTACTGAAAGGTCATGCCTTGCTTTTGATATACAAATGTATTATACAGCTGTAGAATTAGAAGTGTTTGATGGCAAAACGAGTTAAATTTTGTTAAGTTTTTTTCGCATCGTTCGCGTTTGACGACGATAGCTGCAAATTTTCGATATCGATCAGTGAGTTTGTGATTCCATTGGAAATTTCAGCATTTTTCCTGTATGTGAGATGAATTTCAAAGAATTTCAGTGGCGAAATGTGATTCAAATATGCGCAAACATTAACTATGACGAGGTGCGGGTCACCCAAGTATACATGACGTATATTACACGGAAGTTCCTGACCGAGTTACTGTATCAGGTAACACATAATTCAGTTCACCCTCTATACTTTTCAGTCCTATATATCTCCACAGGCGATACTCCGACTGACGGATATTGCACTTTGTTTGACCTTTTTATTTATTTTTTATTTATGTATTTTCTTTTTACATTGGTAGGTTATCCCTTCAATTGCTTCACGGTATCATATCGCTACGAAAATTCTGGGTAATAAGTGACGTATGCACAATAATTAAGTGTGCCATGACCCTGGTACATTGTACGACTGAAAGAATAGAAATAGAAAGGAAATATGCTTGAATCGCCTTTGATATACCCACATAATGATGGTTGAAAAGATTACGACCTTATCGCAGTTAGTATTTTCTAGTTTGTTTGTTTGATTGTTTGTTCTTTTACGAATCGGTTATATTAACTTTGTGTTATAGTTTGCATATTTTGTATTCTTTCTACTAGTGAACGCATTCATTACCATTTTCTTCTTAAATACTGGCGGTCAACATTGCGAAGCAAAATTAGGATATTTTCCCCTCTTTGGTTTGTTTGTTTCTACACAAATTCTATTCATATATCTTTATAAAAGCAAAGAAACAAACAAACACGCAGCGATTATAATAGGTAACCTTGGTTACAACCCTATCCAGCGTGAATATTTCTTAGCATTAAAACCATTAGCACGTCTATTTATGATGGTACTGCAATAATGTTGAATAATACTGAGTATTGACAATTTAGATGCCTTGTTTTTTTTTTTATTGAGAACAAAACATCAAATCTGAAAACTCATCTGTGAATAGCGTGTGGTGCTGATGCTTGCTATTTTGGCTACATGTATATCATTGCTCTTATATACCTGTATACATATGTCATCACATGCAGTATGATATTACTGGTGACGGTATAATGACACATGCAATATTGATTCAGCCATAACATTGCTGTCATGGTAATTATCACGTACTCCTAATGGAATCTAATTACAGTAATGATCAGGATAATTCATTAATGAGAAAGCCTCTCAAGGTAAAATGAAAACTAACGGAAAATGCATCGCAAACCTGCACTTCTATATGTTGAGAATAGCAACTCATTACTCTCTGGGGTAGTTTTGGAAACATTATATAATTTTGGCGTTTGGAAGGCGATATATTTCCTTTATACATAACAATGTCATCTTCTTTCAAAGGCCTTTCGTCGTTGTGGGTTGTTATTTTGCTTTTCTTTGTGTTGCGTTTATTCATCTATTTGTTTGTTTGTTGCGTAAGTGTTGTGATAGGTAAACCCCTTTCATTCACCGTGGATGGCCATCATTTAGTGTGTGCGTGTCAGTGTGTGTGTGTGCGTGTGTCAATTACAGAACGTCACCTGCGGTGAAACACATGGGGAACCCCCTCATAATCATTTATCTACCCAAATTATGCGATTTCATTGCGTTACGACGAACTCCCGATGCATCCAGTCAGTGAGACTTGCCTGCATATTATTATCACCATAGGCTCGAACTGCAGTGCCCATAGGTAGTACCTTGGGAAAGGAATGTAACAGAATACCACCTGATTCGTAATCGAATCAGGTGGTATCCTTTATCCCAATGTTTCTTAATCCGAAAATGAGTTGAGGTTCGTTATTCCGAAGGTGTGTTATATAAAATCCCAAAGCGAAATAAGGTTCGAAAATTCTTTAATTCGAGCATGAAATAGATTCATTATTCCGAAAATTCGTTGGTCCAGAAATGAAAAGAAGGTTCGTCATAACGAAATTTTGGAACTAGGAACTTTTTTTTTCATCTTCGCATGAACAAATTATCTGAATAACGAACCTTCGGAATGACGAATAGTGCTATGGTGTCCCAAACGTCAAGGGGCTCGATCCTCTTCTCGTTGGCCGACTGTCAGACTGCAGAGGTATAGCTATTGTCATCAGTCAGCTAAAGTGACTATACCACGGAAAACAAAGTAGGATGATGTACTGCGCTGAGACAGTACAGTACAGTTCCTTATTCAGAAGATTCGTTATTCCGAAGGTTCATTACCAGTTAATCGGAAGCGGGGGAAAAATGTTGCTATTGGCATGAATGGAGGTTCGTTAATCTTTTCATTTTCGAATTAACGAACCTTAGCCGTGGTCCATTTTTCTTTCTTTTTGATTTATAATAATGCTTGACCCGCAATGATTGTTTCTTTGTTCGTATGTTTGTTTCATTTTTGGTTGGATGGCTGGATAGCCCATATTCAGGTACACTAGCTTGTCTTCCATATGAGGTCCAGTTATACAGATGACGGGACCACGTTACCAAGTTAGTCTCACTTCCCTGGTTAGACACCCTGCTCTTTGCGACGAATGAATGAAGCGGTATCTTTTACGTGCATGAGTAGTTACTCTCTCACACACCATGCACACGGAACCTCCATTTAATGTCCTATCCGAGGGACAGAGTGTTATGCCTCTTACTATAGAGGGGACGGTATGATTACATACAACATTGCTCAGATAGACTCGGGAATCGAACCGGTGTCCTTTTAATCTGGAGGCAGACGCGCTGCCATACAGCCAAAATGACCGCAGCACCAGTTGATGATCGTAATGACAATTTTAGTCATCACCGGGCGATCCGCATTATGTCTGTGTAAATGCATCTGTTGTCTACGATGAGTGGTGAACTATAGAACTCGTATATTTTGATTTTGAGTGATGATATGCACGCAAATTTACACATAATAGAGACACAATATACATAAATGCGAATTAATTCACTTCGAGAAACCAGAGTTTCGAAGTTCACGACGAGTCAGCAAAAATACAACCTTAGCTTTCAGCATGTCTTCTCCATTTCTGATAATTATGATTTTAATCTAGTATCATCAGAAATTTGATTCACAGCAGTTTCTTCGAGATCGTCACACCGTTGTATTGATATTGTGGTAGTATGTGTTTGTAAATGTTTTGTACTATTGGAAATGAAATGAAGTTCTTTTCAATACAATCAGGGTGAAAGATTCGATCATCTTCAAACAACGTTTGGCATCAAACAAAACTTTGACTTTTATGATTGAAAATAATTCCGGGTCATGGGCCGTTCAAGGAAACTGAACTAATGAAGTCCAATGCCAGGAACCAGTTGACGCATAATGAAAATGTCCATATGGCATGGGACCAATTACTCGCTCAACCCAAGTTTAGTTTTCTTTTGCAAATCCTTGATATTATGGACTGGTCACTGTATTAGTAGCTTCCGGTTTTGTCATTGGCACTTCATGACATTGTGTATGGTATTCTTGTATATCAGTTTTGTTGTTTGATTGGATGTTGTCTATACTATTTGTTTCTCTTTCTGAAATGAAATATGCCTTTTCAACGCAGAGAAAACAACTAATAGAGAGCTTTTCTTTTTTTTTCAAAATGTGTTATTCACTGCGCATTTCGTTAAAAATAATGATTCAGGTCATCTATTAAAGCAGGGAGGTGGAAAATCCAACCTCTGTTATCTATCTATCTATCTATCTATCTATCTATCTGTCTATCTATCTATCTTCTATCTACCTACCTACCTATCTATCTATCGATCGATCTATCTATCTATCTATCTATCTATCTATCTATCTATCTATCTATCATCTAACTACTTCTATCCACTAGTACCTGCCTATCTATGGCTATCATAAATTCATATCCATGGCATGTCACAATATACTATAAGATAATCGCAATAAAGTACACAGAGATGTAGAAGATGACAAATTTAGATATCTGACTTTCTTTTAACCGAACAAAGTGCAGACTCGTGTTAAAGGTTGACGACTTTGAAAATGAATATAACAATAACAATAACAATAACAGTAACAATAAAGGACATTTATATTGCGCAGCTACTATAATAATAATACTCTACTGTGCATTACAAAATGACATGCATACAAGAAATTCAAACAAAAAATACATTACTTCAAGAGATGACTTTTTAACCTGGCCTCAAACTCATTTTTGTAACTGCTTGCCTTACAAACAAAGGGAGATTATGCCATATTTGGTGCAGCGTACAAAAATGCCCTGACACCAGGAGTAACTTTTGATTTCCCCGATGGATATTTCAATAATGTTTGATCCCGTGAACTTCGAAGGTGATAAAATGTTTGAAATGATATTTTTAACTCTACAAGTTCCTGTATGTACACTGGTGCTGTACCATGAATAGCTCTATATACAATTCGCAAGTCATACGGCCCACGAACTAAACACCAAGTAAAACAGGCCCACTAGCTATAAACACTACTAAGAAAAACATGCCCACTAGCTATAAACACTACTAAGAAAAACATGCCCACTAGCTATAAACAATATAAGAAAAATACCGTTTATAATGTTTACTTCCCTTTCGTTCTAGTTTAAGAACATGCGTTTCTTCTCTCTCTTGTGGTCTCCCTCCCTCTCTGTCTTTCTCTGTCTTCTTCCTTCTTTTCTTATGTCTCTGTAGCATTCTCTTTCCTGAATTCACGACACCCACGAGTCATACAGCTCACGAGTCATACAACCCACGAGTTTATTCAGCCCACGAGTTATAGGGTCATATACGAGTCATATACATCCATATTTAGTCTCAGGATGAGCATTCTCGAGCCTATTTTCTTAGTGTTTATAGCTAGTGGGCCTATTTTTACACGGTGTCTTATAGCTCGTGGGCTGTATGACTCGTGGGCGGCATGACTCGTGGGTGTCCAGCTCGTGGGATGATCCCAATCTCCCCTCGTCTCTTCTTCTCTATCCGTCCATAATGGCAGCGGAGAAAAACCAAACGAATCATATGACGGAATGTTAATGATTATGCTTTTGATTTACATTATACCATAAATCGCAAAGAGAAACAGATAAAGTTCAAAGCGGATTGGCTTGTTCTCGGAACCAGAATAATTGAGTCGTGAATGTTGACCTTGTGTCTACAATAAACCTCAGAAGACTCCTTTCAGCGGAAACGTTTATGTTTCCTGCACGCTAAACGTAGATTTGAGAAATATATTTTTAGAACTTGTAAATTCCTTTGTTCCTTCCTTTTTATCTACAAAGATCAGGACCTAAGTCCTGAATCAAGCTTCACGCCATCTGAATAACATTTCGCATCCACCGGTGCAGATAAAGAAAGTGAACAAAGTTTCCTGCGAATGTAGATGCATTTGCAGTGTTCCCAGGCAGTGTTCATGGAAAAATAAACATATTGAAGAGTGTTGGTTGTTTCATCATAACAAAAGGTAATTCGTCATCACAAAAGCCATGTTGATGTCGGAAAAGCTTTTTTTCTTTTTCTTTTTTTTTTTGAGGGGGGGGGGGTGGTTGGCAGATATGAATTTTGCAGATGCTAAGCTTTAAATATTGATGCATAGTTCGCCCGACCTCATTACAAGGAAAACCCTTTTAAAGAGAATAAAAAGTTAGGGAACTGTAAAGGCTGTATTGTCAAAGTCGGCTCTTCTCGCATTCGTCTTCCTTTGATGATCTCCGATATACATAATATAATACGGGTAACGTGATGGCGCACCAAAATTTTATACTATCTCTAACTTATTTAGAGCGGTCGCAGGCACTCTATAGATATGCGTTACCATTGTAGTGGATAAAAGCTATGAAATACAAGCATGCGCAGTTTCAGTTGCAATCACACGTTATATTGAATATGATTTTCACATGAGGAGGCTACCCGGTATGCTTAATAAAAAATCACATTATTTTCTTTCAGTTTGTATAATTTCTACCCCTCTCTGTTTGGCTCTCAGAGACGGTTATCGAGGCCAACTCGCTATAATTCAATTTAGTAAATGGATGGATGGATGTCCATTATTATGTCTGGTCGGTTGCTATGGGAGATGCTATTGTTGAGAAGATGTAATGTGATGGTCTCAAGGTTATTTTATTCCCCTCACGAGAAGACATATAGCAATCGAAAAATTCTTCATTAAAGTTGGAATCAACGCACTCCCCATTTTTTTCAGGATTCGCTGGCATTGGCTGGTGCGACAGACCCAGTTCGCTTCACACGGCAATCGATGGCGATGGTCCAGAAGCAATTAAACCCATGCCGACTGCCCATTATGGGGTAAGATGGAAGTTAATGGCACAAAGTACTCCGTTCACTTCCGGTCGACCTGGGGTAAAGCAGTAAGCCAGTTCGTAATTAGCTCATGTGCAGGGTACAAATGACGTCTCTATTTTCTTAGTTGGTTAGGCACTTCACTCATATTCAAAGCAACATAATGCGTACCGGTAAGTTTGCCCGGCCTAAAAATTTATGGAATTAGTGCTAAGCAAGAAATGATCTTGCATAGCGAGACCAGCTGACCAGAATGGCCCTTCCAACAGCCCTCGGGGGGAAACATCCATTATGTTCTTTGTTTTGTATTGAATGTATTAAAACATGTTCATATTCGTATATTGCCAAATACCAGGTTTGCAGTCAGGTGGATGTAATAGCAAGTATCATGTACAAGGATTGCATAAATAACTTTATATGACAGATGCTTATCTCCGTCAATTCAAAAACGATCATGTGTTTTGGTACCAATGAACTTTTTCTGCTCATGCGCAAAGTAGAGCTACGAACTGGCTTATTCTGTTGACGATGAACCCTCTGACCCGACTCAAAATACGTGTCCAATCGGAATACGAACATTTTCCTCAATAAGTACTCTACGCGACGCGCAATTTCACTAGACAGAATGTCATGAAACATGTTTTTGTTCGCATCCTTTCAATCTTCGGATAGTGCTGTAAATCTGCATAGTGTTCGTCATTAAAACAAGTTCGCATTTCATTACGTCTACCCTATACCTAGTCCCTCGGTTCTCATTTACCATGAATTACTCTTCCTGAGTGAATTGCATTGTTATATATTTTTCCCAATTCAACCCTGTAATATACGTACATATGAATAGTTATATATATATTTTATAAGTTATAATGTCATTGTCCTTGAGGGAGATGCAACAAGACTGAGAGAAGGATCTTGTTGTTTTGTTTCGAATAGATGAGCAAGAATGGAAGACAAAAAAAAACAACAAAAACACCTTGACGAGTGCATCCGAGAGGATTTACATCACGAAAGAGAATTACATGTGGGTTGAGTGAATGCAGCAATGTTATTGGAACACATCAGTGAAAGTTTGAGGAAAATCGGACATTTCGTTCAAAAGTTATGAATTCTTGAAGTTTCTGCTCAGTCACGGCTGGATGATAAGACTACTATAGCTTGTGATGTCACATGTGTACAACGATATAAAGAAAGAATAAAGAAAAATCAACATATTTTTAGTTTCTCGCATATTTAACAAAAGAATACTCGTCTTCTCTCTTTCAGAAGGCAGGAGGAATAATATCACCCTTAACATACGTCAGTCAGCAAGTCGAAGAAATGTGCACTTTATTTAAAAAGCAAAAGTTTTGTGAAATCCTCTTTTTATTTTCTTTATATCGATGTACGCATGTGACATCATACACTGTCTTCTCACCCAGCAGTGACTACGCAGATACTTTAAACATTCTTAACTTTTGAACGTATTGTCCGATTTTCCCCCCAATTTTCGCTGAAGTGTTCTACTAATATTACATTCATTCAATCCACATGCATATGAAGGTAAACTTGTCCTTTAAGTTGTCAGAGCAGATGTATAGATAAGGGAAGGAGCACCTGATTAGAGAGACGTTACCAAGCAGCACAAATTAATGTGCAGAAGGCTATAAGAAAAAAAGGAGGGAAAACTGCCAGAAAAGGAAAGAGAGAGAAAAAAAAGGGGGGCTGACGATGCAAAATGAAGAAGGAAGTTGACTCCTGGCAGAAAGACGGGTATACACAACGAGAGCAATCAGACAGCGGAAATAGATAGACAGCAGAAAAAGAGAGACGTACAGACATAATAGACGTAAGGGGGCATAGAGACATATATATAGACAAACAGACGGACAGAGAAGGAGGGGAGATGGAGGGGGCGAGTGTAAGAAGAACACAAGTAAAGCTGTTAGGAAGATGATGCAGCCCGTATACAATGCCCCCCTCCCCCCCCAAAAAAAAAGTTCCAGTAATGGAAAACTGCCAGACACAAAGGGGACATATAGAGGAAGAGACAGAGACAGACAGACAGAAATATAAACATAGACAGACATACATACAGACTAAACACAAACAGATCCACAGAGAGAGAGAGAGAGAGAGAGAGACAGACTGACAGACAGACAGAAAAGGAGAGAACTTTAAAGCTATCATTATCATTTTCAGATGAAAAATGAACAACATTAGTGCATCAAAGTAGTTCTAAAATACTAGTTATAGATAGAAACAAGAAAAATGTGAGCGATAGTTTTATGAAAATCATTTCTAGAATAAACTCTCTACAGTTATTGTTTATTGATAAAATTAGTGTTGAAATGTGAATAAATCGAACACTTTTTTAATCACTGCTCTCAGTGGTAGAGAGTGGCTTTAATGACATACTCTCTAAAAAAAATCGAGCGAAAATTTTCACTCTAAAAAGAGTGAATATAAAAAAGAGTGAATTTCGAGAGAAATTGGAGTGAATTTTGAGTGAAAATGCTCATTTTCACTCATTTTGGAGTGACGTCAGGGATCACTCGAAGATTTTGTAGTAATGACATGTGATATAGAACTGACTGCAGACCGTATTTTCACAAGAGTACTAGAGTATTCAATTTTTTTCTTCATTAACGTGAAGTCAGCTTGCTTTATGCTAACTGTGCTGTTGCTATGATGTAACATGTCTGTAGAGCTACGCTTTTCAATCAACTATGGAAACTGCGCCATGCGCATGCTCATGGCAAACTAAGTGACTTTTCTGTCAAAATTTAAGTTGAAAACCTTTCATTTGCTTTGTAAGTTTTGGTCGCTCCCTTTACTCTTTAGTTTTTTTTAGGGCACATCGTCTCTGATAATACTTAACATTTGATTTTCAATAAGTGCACTAGGCACAGAAATTTACACTATACGTTCTATACCAGGCCATCAAGATAGAAGCTTATTATTGGATTTTAGTAGTCCTTCAGTTCGATGTTTACATTTCATGCGTGGTCTTTTCTCATCCATTTTGTATGTAAATATAGGACCTGGTAGTGACATTGAAGGCGAAAATGAAAACGGAAACTTACAGACCATGCTGATATACATGTATATCGATATACCGAAATAAACATACTCCAACATGCGTCACGTTCTATTACGTGTTTAGATTCTGACGGTGTAGAGTGACCTTTAACTATGAGAGAAGCTCATATTATTTGGGGACAGTGACAAGAGTGAGGGAAAAAAATATCACATAGTTTCTAGGTCATACACAATCACAGGTAATAATCGTGATAATGTGAAATTAATAAATGTGAAAATCAGACCCAAAGTATTGAAATGACTCAGCATCGAGGGAGATTTTATACCCAACACGGGTATACGTCAAGCGAACCAAATGCTCACAACCATGACAACATACTTTTAACTTAATAATCTATAATTATCTCTCCGCTTCTCATTCTTTTCTCCTTTTTTTTTTTCGTTTCCACCGATTGAATATGTGATTATATTATAGCGGGGACACGAGAGCAAATCTAGGACGGAGGGAAAAAAGTAGAGTATGTTCCATTGATGGAACGATTTAGTTGAGTGAGTTGAACACTGAATAAGGGAATCATATTTTTTCTTTATTCATCATTATACCTTAATCTAAGTGCACATGAAATCAGCACTCTACCCATCAGACGTAATGGCTATTTCCAAGCTGATTTCGACATTTGAAAGTGCATGATCCATTCATCCGTCTCCCCATTTCTCTCTTATATGATATCATGTCCCGTGAAACAAATAGATATTGAACATACACTCTAAAGCTGCGTTTACACCATGTTCCCGGTAACCACGGCAGCCACGTTTCAGGCCAGCGTGGACAAAACGGGATGGACGTGAAACAACGCGGTGAGACGGGATAGGCAAACGCGACAGGCCGTAATTGCCGTGGATGCCGTGTCAGATTTTTAAACTGTCAAAAAAAATTTCCACGGCAGTCCCGGTGCTAATGAAGAATCTTGTATGCAGTGATAAAATGCAGTGAACGCAACAAAACGGGGCGGCATGTAATACGCCGTAGTAACACTTGGAGGCTGTCCGTACACTCGTAAAACATCCGGGTCAGAACTGACCCGGAAAGGGTCCGTTGGGGTCACACCCCGTTCCAGGTCAGAAATGACAAGGAATGGGGTCAGATATGACCCCATTCAGAGTCATGAATTAGGTCAGGGTGACCCCATTCCGGGTCTTACATGACCAAATTCCAAGTCATTTTTGACCTGGAACGGGGTGTAACCCCAACGGACCCAGTTCCGGGTCAGTTCTAACCCGGATTTTTTTAGAGTGTAGGTGGACGCGACTGAAAAATATTGATAGTCTAGCCTGATCAGACGCCGTGAGAACATCGTCTGGTAGCTCTATGTTCATCGGGGAGAGGACTGGAACGAACAAGTCTAGAATGCGAATAAGGGAAAACAGGAGAATGTCTCATCTACCCACGGCGCACTACGTTTCGGGCAAATGGGGCTGCCAAGGCCGCAGGGAACGTGGTGTAAATGCAGCTTAGAATAATCAATTTGAATCAGAATCGTTCCAAATATTGGGGACTTGAGAGATGTCTGCTAAAAATCTGCTCAAATTTTGAATAGATTCCATATTCTAATATGATCAGTATCTCCTGATATGTAAAGACTCCATTCAAAATTTGTAAATAGAAACCTTGTTAGTCCCCTTTTGAAATGATTCCTATATGCAAAACTGATTAGTTTGTATTTAGAGTGTATGTATATACGTACAGATAGATATATAGAAGATAAATAGATAGATAGGTAGGTAGGTAGATAGACAGTAAAAGAGAGATAGATACATATTATGTAGAGAGGGAGAGAGAGAGAGAAGGAGAGAGAAATATAAACTTATATAAACGGTTTATTCAAATTAAATACTGGATATGTGATATGGAACAAGCTCCGCAATGTCTTATCGATTAAATACTCCTATACAGTTGCAATGAGTTGGAATTCTTCTATTGTTGCATCCTGTTACGTAATATCTAGACGATTACAACAACGTCATCATATCACTTCAGATATTTGAATTACATTATTTGTAAAACCAGAAGCTGTGCAA